>NC_077233.1:288732961-288921884 GCF_027887165.1 Monodelphis domestica
CCATTTAAATCACCTCAAGGGGGAGAGAGGGAAGAGCCAAGAGGGTGGCTTAGTGTCAGTGAAAGGCTGAAACCACTCTGACTTTCCTTCCCAACTGATCTTTAGAAGGCACCTTCAAAGGACAGGTGTCAAAGCAGGATGAGTATGGGGGCTCTCCCACTGAACACCACCTGAAATGTAGTCAGAGAGAATTGATTTTCATGGGATAAGGGGGAACTGGAAGTAAAACTGCACACAGAGGAGTGCTGAACTACCACACACCCGCCACATGCCACACCAGATTCAGAACCTGGGCATAGACCAACTTTGGGATCCCAGGACACAGGCTATAACAGCAAGAGTACCTCAGACCTACCCATTGAAGTCCCAGGCTCTGGCACAGTCTACAGTGAGGTCTAGAGATCCATCGCACTGGGTCCTTTAAAGCCTCCCCAGCAACAGTAAAAATGTAACCCCAGGACAAAACTCTTCAAGCCAGCAGAGAAGACAGAATCTGAAAGCAGCTTTCAAAATTCCCAGACCATAAGCAAAAAAAAGGCTGGGGAAATGGAGCAAACAGCAAAATAAAAACTTAACCCTTGAACATTTCTACAGGGAAAAGAGAAAAGAACAGACCTTACAGGAGATGGTAGGATCCAAGCAACCACATGGAAAACTTCAAAAACAAACAAAAACAAAAAACAGGAATTGGTCCCAAGCTCTGGAAGAACTCAAAAAGGAATTCAAAAATCAAATTAGGTCCTAATATAAAATTAATCCCAAAGAGCTTACTCCTAATTTAATGTTATGAATTTTCTGAGATTTCTGAGACAAATATGGTATAGCATTTAAGTCTATTAACAATCTGGCCAAATTTTGGGATCATCTCCTAATCTTTCTATTCCACTGATGAGAGCAAGAGAAAGAGAAGGAAATACATAACTGAACCAATGAAAAATATGTATAGAGAAAGGAATGTGTGTGTATCTCTGTGTATGTGCAAATATATACACACGTGTCCATTCACTAACATCAATATTGTTCTCAAACTGTCATGCTCAGAACTGAATCTAGTATTCCATATAAAGGCTCAAGAAGGCAGAGAACAATGGAACTGTCACTTTGTTCCTGGAAGCTGTCTCTCCCTTAATACAGCTCAAGATCAAATTAGCTTGTTCGTCTGCCTCCTCATATTGCTCTTCTATTAAGCTTGCAATTCATGAAATCCACCAAGTCTTTATGGGACAAACCTCTATCCATCTATGCCTCTCCTGTGCTGAAATTGGGAAGGTGATTTCTTTTTGTATCCTATTTAACTCTGCTAAATTGAATATTGTTAGATTTCTGCCTAATGCGCTATTGCGTGTCATGGTCATTGTTGGGACCCTGACTTTCATCCAGTTTGCTAGCTGGTTTATAATGCAGCAAGGTGGTATAGTGTATAAGAATACTGGACCTGAAGTCAGGAAGAAGCCTGCCTTAGAAACTTATTAGTTCTATGTGACGCTAAGTAAGCCACAACATCTCTCAGCCTCAGTTTCCTAATCTGTAAAGTGGGAATAATACTAACATCATAGGGATGTTATGAGGAACAAATAAAATAACATATGTAAAGTGCTTCTCAAACCTTTCTACACTAGACAAATACCAGCTATTGGATATTATTAGCTCCCAGATGAATGTGCCATGTATTCCTTTATCTTGGTCACTGATAAAAATGGTAATTAAGCAAATACATCCAAGCACAGATGCTTGAGATAGATATTTCATTGGAACTACTAACTCTAAATCAGTAATAACTATTTTCTGAGTCTAGTCAAACATCTTGTTCTGAATCTACCCAGTTATATTGTTGTCTAGTCCATATTTCTCTATATTTTCCTCAATAAAAGCATGAGATTCTTTATCAAATCTTTTCTAAAGTCTAAGCAAACCAGGCCATAACATTTCCTTCATCTATGAGTTTAATAACTTTGTTTAAAAAAAAAAGGAATGAGATTACTCTAAGGTGATCGATATTACTGGCCAAGCCATGTATTTACCAATTCTCTTTGTAGATGGTCACCTATCATCTCTTTAATTACTCTGGAATTTTCCCAGGAACTGAAGTCAAATGCACTGGGAAATTAAATATTTCAAGTGAATTATAATGGTGACCAGAATTTTTTTTCAGATCCATGATATCAATATATCAATCTGCTATCTTTAAATAGGGCAGTGATGGTGAACCTTTTAGAGATTGAATGATGTGCCTCACCCCAGACCAAGTGTCATCCCTCCCCCCAGCCTTACCCCATATAGGAAGGAGAAAGGGCTCCCATTGGGCTGCCGGGCAGAGAAGCAGGTGAAGTGGAAAAAAATGTCCTCAGGCACAGTGGAGAGGGGAAAGGAGTAGCTGTGCTTGAGTCCCTATGCCTTCCTGGTAACTAACTCTGGTGAGTAACAGTGCACTTGCCCACAGAGCCACTAAATGCCAGTTCCATAGTGATTATATATGGTGAATAGCAAAGAAATCCTTTCATCTAAATCATAGCAAAATAGAAATCAGAGAAGGTATATATGGAAGAATATATATATGTGTGTATGTGTGTATGTATGTATGTGTGTGTGTGTATATATATATATATCAGACAATGCAGAGTTAAGAAGCTTTCCCATTGGGATGGAGATAATCTACCCAAGAGAGAAGCTCCAGTCTCCAGTGTGTCAAACTAGATATAGGAACATGATAAAGACTACCAGTTCTACCCATATCTTTACAGACCTTTTTCCAGTAGCTTGAAGTGAGTTTGACTTCTTCTATCTTCCCCATTGAAGCTGGAAGCCAGCAGAGTACTAGAAGTGATTTGATGCTTAAAGAAGACTTGAAGCTTGAAGAGAACTAAGGAGTATCGAGCTCTCCTGCTCTCATCTACCCTATCCCACCCCTTATGCAGGGCTGAGCATTTACTTCCACCAATGAGAAGCAAGTCTTATTCCAGTGGGCTTTCAGACAAGGGTTACAGAGTCTAGAAAGGAAAAGTAATAAGAGGGCAGAAAATAAACTTGTTTGGAAAAGTTCATTAAGTTTAGTGTCAGTGAAACAGAAGAATGAATGAGGGCAGGAGGAAGTTGTGGGAACTGGGAAGATTAGGCATATAATTGTATTAGAACTGACAAAAAGGATGAGGGGAGGGAGAGGGAGTTTGCAATTTGTCATAGTAACAAAAAGTGGAATTGGTGGGGAAGAAAAAGAGATTCGGTTAGTAAAATAAATACCAAAGATTAAGTGCTTACTTAAAAGAGGAGAAACATATATACATTTAATGGAAGAAAACACAAACTTAAGAATTTTAATTCTAAATGTGAATGGATTAAATTCCCCAATAAAAAGAGATTGAAAGAATAGGTTTTTAAAAAAAAATCTAACCATTTGTTTCAGGTAATAAGAACATTTAAAATATGTAGACAAAGTAGAAAATGAGGAGGTGGAGTAACATTTATTGTATTTTAAGGGACTTTAAAAAATAAAGGATTGTGTTCATGATCTCAGGTAAAGCAACAATAAAATGTAATAATATTAAGAGTTCTGGCAAAGATACCAAAATGAAAGATTCTAGCTGAGACCAATTCCCTCAGGAAAAATGGAAAACACTACCAAATGAAGCAAGAAGTCAGCAAAGCAGAGAGAACACAAGTGAAGTAATTCCCACCAAATAAAAAAGTGCAATAATCAAGTGAATGATATGAGCTCCAGATTTGAGCCAAGTAATAATGGATATCCGACCTTGCCCTTGATATCCCCATAGAGAAATGTGGGAGGAAGCAAGTACAGGAGACCAGGAACCCTGCTTTAAGGTGCTCATGTAGGAAATTTTAGCTCAGTCAACCCACTAGAGTGAGAGACAGTACTGTTTCCCAGTTGAGGATCCCATTGGTAGGACTTCACAAGGAATAAGACCTGGGTTCAGCTACCCCATCCAGGACTATGGAAGGGGGTAGATACCCTGTCTCTGGTTTAGTGTTCTAGAGTAGGATTACAGAAATGGGAAGGACATAGATATTACAATCCTAAAATCAGCTGCCCTCTCTGATACCATGACCTCTGTTTCCATATCCTAAGCCAAAACTTTGGAAGGGATGGGGGCCAAAAAGCCATTAACAGGCAGTCCTGCTCCTCCTAGCAAAAACAAACAAACAAACTGAGAGCTCACTGTAGTTGCTTCTTACTCTCTCTAACCATGCTAGCTATTCCTGCTCTGAGGGATGGAAGGGACAGTAATTTCATCTAGTTCAGAGGCAGAAATTAAAAAATAAAATGTAAATAGGGAGCCTGTGCCAGCATCTCGAAAGACAAGAAAAGCCAAACGCCTTATAGAGACCTTGAACATCCTGTTTATCTACCTCCATCAGCAAATTTCTTTCTTTTTGCCTCGACTCTGCCTGGATATATTCCCCCATGTCTGTGGTACTAAATTCTCAATGGCCAAAGAGCAAATACACTTGTTGCCAACAAGTGATGTGTGCCCTCACATCTCCATTCACCTTGATCTTACCATCAGTGTCCCACTATATATGTTCTCTCACATTTTACTATGATCTCTAAGATTATACTTAACAAATTTCTGTTAATCTTAGACTTCTTCCTCTCACATTCCCTCCAGCTTTCACTTTCACTAAGGATCGGTGTCCTTCATCCCTACATTCGCACAGTTTCTGGCCTGAGAACGTTGCACCTTGTCATACCCAACCTTCCCAACCCCCTGGTCCTGGAGGGAGGCTTAGAGTACTTCCAAGTTTATGCCTCTCCCATACTATCTTATATCATGGCACAGTAGCATCTTTTTCTTTAAGTTCATCCTAGTGGCTATGACCCATTGACTCTCAAAACACTCTTCCCCTTTTCTCAATGATGTTAATGGCTCCCTCACAATGTCCCTCTCCACCCTTCAAATTAGAGCAACTCAACAAACTTGTTGGTATTGTCTCAAGTACCTCTTTGTTCTCACTCTCATGACCTATTCTAATATAGGGACAGTCAGCCATATTCTTTATCCAATTATCATCTCCTCTCATTCCATTTCTCCCCCTGACTTATACTTCTTAGTCCCCACTATGACCTCTAATTCCTCCATCCCTCAGGACATTACTCCTTAACCACATTTTTCCCCTTCCCAAATCTTCCCCCATGGTAAACCAGTTCAAAGTTCCATGATCCTCTTCTTTGTCACCAGCTGTTTTGAGGATGTTGTTTGGAAAGATAGAAAACCTAAAATCTTTTAGATCTTTTGAAGCTTTTCAGATTCTCCTTTGTTCTAATCTGAGGTTGAGATTGGGGGACTTTTTTCTCTCCCATCTCCCAAAGAAGTTCCTTCTCAGGGGTTTTACTGGAAAGCTCTCTCTTGCCTTGCAGGAATATCTTAGGTCTGAACTGAGTGAATATTTTACCAAGCATGACCAAGTTTTCTCAGCCAAAAGCTTTCTTAGTTTTTGAATAATTGATTTACTTTTCTCGGTGGAGTCATTTAGGACTTGTTCACACCTCTTGTTTTAATGATTTATTCAAGGTATATTCATACCTGATAAACATATTAGCTATGATTACTATAAATGGAATGAGGCTAATTTTCATTCCATTTCCCATCATATTCAGCTAATATCCTTTAGGTCTATCCCTCAAATAATGAACTGCCCATCGGAGATTTCAAATTGGATGTTCCAAAGGCATTTCAAACTCAAAGTATCCAGACCACAAGTCATTATCTTTCCCCTAAAAATACCCTTTCTGGAAACATCCCTGCTTATATTGAGGGTTACGTCCATCTTTCTAATTACCTAGTTTTACAATCCCCAAAATATTGCCGAATTTTGTTTCTAGTTTAGGAGTCCCAATTCTATCTACTACCTTCCTTCCATATCACCCCACCATTCCTCTAGCTCTCATCACTTCCTAATTGGTCTCCCAGCCTTCAGTCTCTTTTTCTTGCACTCTATCTTCTATACTGCCACCAGAGTGATTTTCCTAAAGTCAGGGTCTAATCATATAATTTTATCTAATCTCCAGGGGCTCCCCATTATTTCTAAGATGAAACCTAAACTCCATCATTTCATGTTCTTCACAAATTATCCCTTTATTCCCTAATCAGAATTATTCATTACTTCTCTCCACACATTTTACCTGACACTCATTCTGATCTACTTGCTGTTTCTGACCAATGGTGGTCCTCTTGTTTTAGTGCTTTTTTCCAGTTTTTTTTTATGAACAAAATATATCCTAATACATGGGATGGGGAAGTGCAGAGAGGAGGATCCCAAAGTTAGAACCACAGCTACTTGCTGCAGCCATCAGAACCTGGCACTCTGATGCAGCAAAGCTGCTGGTTGAGGCTCAGACTAAGCAGGCTGGGCAAGGAGCCGGGTACCTTGGCCATCAGCTTCCCCTTGGCTGCCACTAGTCCACACAGGGTCCCTGTCTGCTGAGAAGGTCTTGATAAAAGGTCACATGTTTCTGTGGGGCCCTTCATAGAAACAGGGCTTTGGGAATGGCAGATGGAAGGTGCCTGAGTCAGTCACTCAGCATCCAATCCATTTCCCACTCCAGGCTCCAGCATACTTCTTGTACCTGTAAGCTTCCATGGTCTGAGCCTCCTCATCAGAGATGAACAGCAGCCCCCAGAGGGCACATCAGGACCTCTTTCTGGAGAGCCAGACAATGACTGTAATCAGTGTGACCTCCGAGTGCACGTGTGGATGTCCCTGTCTCCAGATCCATAGTGTGAAGTAGGTAGTCACCCCTGCTAAGGAGAGGGAATTCTCCTTAGGGCTAAACAGCAAAGCATTGATTTCAGGAAAGTCTAGGATGCTCCTGCTTAGAAAGGCAAATGGGGTCAGCCTGCATGGGGGACGATGGCTCCAGACTTCCTTACAGTCCTTCTTTATGATTTCCCCCAAATCAGACCTTCAAGTCACATCCTCTGCACTGAGCACATGTTGGGCTGTTGAGACCAGGTTGTACACAAGTCCATCACTGGCTTCTTACTTTCCTCTTTGGCCTCTTGGATCAAAGCAGCTGAAAAACTGAAGATGGAAATCTGCGTGGAATTGTTCCCTGCTGCTAAGAACTTGCCACAGGGAGAAGCACTCAAAATTGTCACGTGTACCTCCCTCCAAGGTCCTCTGTACCAAAGTCTCCCTCCCATACCACCGCCTTCATCTCCATCTCTTCAAACTCATCTAGAGATGGAGGCTTTCCTAATCCCTCCCCGCTCCCTACCTCCATCACCCACTGCTATCACTTTCTCTTCTCAAACACCTCAGAGTCATTTTGCATAGATTCTCCACATACTTATTTTAAATATACATGTTGTTTCCAGAATGACTATTGTCATCATCACCTAAAGTGTTTTCTAAATTCTTCTCATTTCATTTTACATTAAGATGATGATTACAAAGGGGAGATGTAGAAGAAGATGATCAAGGGTAGCCTTCAGTGACCTGGGTCTTGGCTGGCTAAAAGGGAAGAAAGGAGAGAAAGAATATGATCAGACCTTTGTAATTATATACTTTAGTTGTTTGTTTCATTCTTTTTCTTCCTCTGCCTTTTTCCCTTTGTGTTTAGGGGAGAGGAAACATGATAATAAAATATGACAGGGCAAGATATAGCCTAATAATCATAATCATTAATATGAATGGAGTAAAGTTTCCCATTAAATGGAAGTGATTGGCAAAACAGATCAGAAAAGAACACCCTAAAATGCTTTTTAAACAAGAAACAGACTTGAAATGTAAAGAATCACACAGAGTTAAAATGAAAAGTTGTGATAGAATCTGTTATATCTCAACGGAATCTAAAAATTCTGGGATGATGCTAAAAATAGTCATGAGTAAAAGAAGTCAGTAAACTGCATATTTTTAAGGAAACGATAAACAATACACACACAAACACACACACACACACACACACAATGGTACTTTGGTATAGAAGAGAATGAGATCCCTGATCCCCTGATTAATCTGTGATATGATTAATAATTATGGTAATTACTCTTTATAAGATTATATAGCAAGCTGAATGTAATGTATTTAGCTGCCATTCTCGGTAACTTTATATTAGCTGTAACTTCCCCTTTTCTGAAATTCACTATAAGCCAGCATGTTGTCATGAGGTGTGACACCCCACTCCCCCCCGCCATTCCCCCCCACCCGTGCAGTCTGAGTAGAGCATCCTTCAAGTGACAGGTCCAAAGGCTATGGATGCTCTTTTGACTGAAGGTCCCCATCCTCTCCTAGGCATGCACAGAAAGCCTTTCCTAGAAGCCATTTCCTCTTTGCCATCTAAGACACAAAGGGGGTTGGCAGTGGGAGCATCTGGCCTTTGCAGTTCCAAAAAAGAGGAAGTATTCGTGTATATCCCTCACTCGATTTCTTAGGTGTGAGGAAGCCTAATGACCCAGCTTTGCTGAGAGGCACTGATCTCTCAATATACTTGTTACTGCCTTGGAGCTTTGCCTTTCTTGTATTTCAGATTGGCCGAAAATATTTGTTTCAGAAGGCAGGTCGAGTGCCCAAAAGGTTCCAAATGAATTTTTCCCATAAGAAATAATGTCAATTGAATTAAAACACCCAGAAACTGTAGGTTTCATAAGGCATTATATCCATTAATGGGCTTCTAGTTTACTAAATCAACATTGAGAAGACATAGACATAAATAAAAAACAGCAATTAGATTAAATAAAATAATTGTAACTTTACTTGTGTTGAAAGGAGTTCATGGCGTAAGGGAGGAGAAATGTCATTGTTTGGAAGAGGATTCCCTCCCCTTCCTTAAGACCTGAGGACAGCCCTCCTTGTGGAATTCTTCCTCTTTTCTGACCCTTACTACTACTGAACCCTGCTTGAGATTAACCAGGTGTGAGCTTCACAAGGAACCTACACAACAGCATTTGGTTTTGTCTGTGTTTCAAAATTCCTCTAAAGTAGAGAATGGTCTGGCCATCGAACAGATTTGCAGTTCTGCTTGTTAAAGCTTTTTGGGGGTGATTTTTTCAACAGTTTTGCACTGCCACCCATTTTGCACACACGTTCTTGATTAATGAAGTGAGGACACGCTCCTTTGCCTCCTCCTCACCGGCCACTAGCCCTTGCTGCTCCCCTTGAAGTTCCTTCGTCTCCTCGGTGTTGAACTCTTCTTTATGGCCCTGAACTAGCACGTGATTATTTGTTTGGGCTGGAGTGGGAATTTGCTTCCTGAGAGTTTGTGATGCCGACCCTTCTGACAAGCTCACAGAGTGCCAGGCAAATGGGGAATACGGTGACAGTGTTTTCTCTTTGAAATACCAAATTCAATAAGTTCCAAAATCATCGAGTCCCAAGATTTGACTCTGTACACACATATATCTAAGGCATAGCTCTAGGCATTTGGACAATGCCATTATCGTCCAGTGGGCTGGCTATCTGTACTGGATTTATGTTATCTGCAGTCTTGATGAGCATGTCAGCTATGCCTTTATCCAAGATAAAAATGGTAAACGTCACCATTTCAATCCTTTGGGGGCTCTATTTCAGGTGCTGACAATGAACCATTAGACAGTGTTAGCACATAGACTCAGGGAAATCTGAGTTCAAACCCCAGCTCAGAAACTAGCCATGAGGTTCTGGGTAAGTTACTAAACTTGGCTCAATCTCAGTTTTCCCATCTATAAAAGGGGGATGGGGATAGCACCTACTTCATAGGGTTAGGGTGAGATAAAAATGAAATAAGATTTGTAAAGTGTTTGGCAAACCTTAAAGCTCCACACACATTCTAGCTGTTATTAGCTATTATTGATAGCAATTACTCTGGCCATCTGAATCCATATAATTACATTATTATATTGCCTATATCTCTTCATATTGCCAGGATGAGATACTTTATAAAATACTCTCTTAAATCTAGGTAAAGATTTGCTAAATAAAAACGTTCTTCTCATTTATCAGTTTAGTAATCCTGGTTGAAAAGAAACTGAGTCTGGTCTCACATTATTTGTTCTTGATGAAGCCATGCCAGCTCTTTTTAATTACCATTCCACTTTCTAGATGCTCACTAGCCATCCATAACAGCCAGTTTAGAGTATCCTAGAAATCAAAGTCAAATTCACAGACCTACAATGTACTGTCTCTATTTTCCTTCCTTTTTTAAAAAAAATCGGTACATGCATTTGCCCTTGTAATGCTTCTTTCATTTTCCACATCCTTTTCAAATATGACTGACCATAGCTTAACAATCATATCTGCTTAATCTTCCATTGCTAGATATAGTTCATCTGAATCAGATGACTTGAATTCATCACAGATGCTCTCTTAACTGTCTTCTTACATGGACATCAAATCTCTGTTAGTAAATTTTATTCTGTCATTTCCAGTTAAAAGGCTTCTTTTTTTCTTGGTCAAAAAATAGGAGAAAAATAAAAATTGAATAATCTCTCCTCACTGATGCCAGTTATCATCATACCATCTATCTGGTGAAAGGGAATTTTTTTATCTTAACTTAATCAATCAAGTACTTGCAGAGTTCCACCCCTTTAACTTAATCAGTCAGGAACTTTTTGATAAAAGTTCACACCCTCAGAGGTCAGGAGGTGGATCCCACAGACACTGCCCAGGAGTGTCAGGAAAATTAAGAAACTCTGATTGCTTCCTGAGATGTGATAGACCAGCCCACAGGGAAAGGAAGTAGAACCAGAGAAACAGGAAGTGACATGAATAAACTGCTTATAAAAGTCAGCTGAGGGCATTCTGATTCATTCTGCTGCCTTGCTGGCTCTTCTGTGTTGGAGGCACCACTTCTGCATTGGAGGACTTCTTCTTTGGAGGGATTCTGCTGCATGGATATTTCTGAGTTGGAGATTCTGCATTGGTGGCTTGAGAAGTTTGACTTCAGTGACCTGCTTGGGTTGAGGAGACCCTGGCAAGAGCTACTGACCTTTTAGCTCTTCTCCTGTTTGTTTGTTTGTTTGTTTGTTTGTTTTGGGGGGGGTGCTCTCTTCAGTGAGGCACTCAGATCTGGATTTAGGGAATTGAACTAAGCAGCAGTTTCTACCTCATTCCTACATTTCCCCCCCTTACTATCTCTACATTTCTGTAATAAAGCTACTAAAGTGATTAACATACTCATAGTTTAATTTTTAATTATTATAAATGGCGACTACAGCTTTTTAACTCTAATATTTGTCAAACCCATTTTAATTATTACAACCCCAAGAAATGATTCTTTTTTATCTTTACTACTACCAATATAGTTTTTTTTTCTAAATCTGCTCTTTTTATTGGCCTTAGCTACTTTTGCCAGGTTAAAATTACTCTAATTTTTAGTACTCCTGGCACTGTCTTCTGTTATGTGGTCTCACTTCTTTTACTTCAGCACTTTTTAAAAAATACCCAAGTTAGGTTGTGATTTCACTGGGCATCCACATTAGTTTTTTTTGATAAACTTAACAACTTGACTATAATTTTACCAAAAGAAAAATGATATGTTGGACATCTAAGAATTACTGAGTGAGAATCTTATTTTTCCACTTTGCATTATACTTTACAAAAATTAACAGTGTGCTATAGCATAAAACTAATAAATACAGAAAAATTAAAATATTAACAATTAATTTAAAACAAGCATTAAACACAGCACAGTAAAAATCATCATTAATAAGGTGGATTTGAAGAAGGAATTCAGAATTAAAATGGAAACTAAAAAATATAATCCTAAAGAAACAATAAATAATTTTATCAAAGACAATTATAGCAGTAATATAGAATAATCAAAATATTGGTATAGAGCCAAAGCCAGCCTGAGTAGAAAACTTATATCTCCAAACACAACAGAGGTGAAAAAAGATAGAATGAATCAAATAGGGAATTAAAAAATAAAACAACCAACAAATTAAAGCTTCCAAGTAAACACAAAAATAGACACTGGAGATCAAGGAAGGAACAAAATTAAAAACAAAAAATTAATTGAATTGATGATTAAGACTAAGCTTTTTTTGAATAGGTCAATGAAAGACACTCCATCAATAAAATTTATTTTTTTTAAAGAGAGGAATCCAAGTTGTTAAAAAATGAAGCATGAGAATTCACAAGAGTTGAAAGGAAAATAAAGAAAAATTTAGAAATTATAATTATATACCAAACTGAAAACAAATAAAATCAATCAATATAAAAATCCAAAAATAATCTAGATGAAAAGAAATCAAGAAAGAAAATAACTAGAACCAAAAACTGAAAAAAAAATGAATTGATCCTCCAAGTTACAAATAAGAGGAATACATGTGTTGACAAGTAAATAATATTCAATATTCAAAGAATAATTAGCTCATATATGACTTAAAACAAATTCGTTTTCTTACCAAAATCCTTCTATTAAACATGACCTTGTTCCCCAAGCCAGGAAGAGATAAAAAAGGGAGAAAATACTTTAGATAAATGGCACAAATAAATACTGATGCAAAAATGTTGAATATTAACAAAAAGGCCATGACCATATTAAAAGGATTTTCTATGACCCAGTTGGATTAATATCAAGAATTCAAGTATAGTTCAACATTAGGGAAACTATCAATAGAAGAGAATACATTATAAAATTCATAACTTTGTGTGAAGGATGCCTCAAAAGCCATTTCCTCCCAAACACACAGCCCTTAAGAATACTAAAATTAAATAGATGTTTATTTTAAAATGATAAATAGTAACTATCTCTAATACTTTATATTTTTTTTGTAATGGAAGCCAGTTCTAAAGCTGACAACAAGATAAGATAAAGTACTTTAGGGAATGAGAATAGGTAAAGAGAAACCAACATTAGCTCTTAAGTGCAAATGATATGATAATTTACATAAAATATCCCAGAGATTCTGTACAAAAATTAATCAAAACAATCAGTAATTTTAGTAAAGTATCAAGATATAAAATAAATCCAAAAAATTATTAGCCTCTTGTGTTCAGTAAGAAAATCCCACAAGAAGAAAAAGAAATCCCATCCAAGTTATTATAAAACAAGTATAAAATATCCAAGAGTCTACCTGTTGTGGGGAGATAGAATGAGCCCCTGGGGTTCCAGATGGGTATCCTTTGCAAGAATGCAAGACTCCAAAACTTAGCTTAAAAATAAAAAGAGAAAGATATGAATTTAAAAAGTCATGTTGAAAGGTCAGGAAACAGACTCCAGTATGGACATTGCCTCCTTGGGGGAAGAATTCTGGGTTTTTGTATGCCCTATTGACAGGAGGTGCTATATGACTTGGAGAAGGGATGGTGATGGTATGAATTTATCCAGAAGTGGGGGTTGGGGGAAGGTTGGTCACCTAACTGGAATTAGAGCAGTGTTTTATGTTCCAAAGACATAGCGTTTGATTGGACATAGTTTAAGGGACAAGTAGATGTCCTAGATTACAACCCGCTGGTATTGGGGCAAAACCAGAATATGTATTTCTGTGTCCATCTCAAAATATAGGGGAGAATCCAAGGGGAATATTTCACTCAGGGCTCAAAGTCACCTTTTCACAAGAATTCAGGAAGGGAATGAATTTTCCTGCTCTCTGTTTGACCTGAAACACTTCTGGAGTTTGGGGTGTCCAAGAAAGGGAAACCCCTAGTTCCAGGCCAAACCTACCAAGAATCATTCAGGACTTAACTGTATATAAATGGCAAACACTCATTGCATAAATAAAGGAAGACACAAATACTTAGAACAAGATTAAGTCCTTGTTTCATTGCACTAACATAAAAAATACAATGCTCTTTAAGCTAATTAATAGATTTAATGCTATAGCAAGCAAACTGCTTAGAAGGAATAATTGATGTGACAGTAAAAAGATCAAGAATATGATAAGAGAAAGTATACACGAAGAAGGCATAAGAGTTTTAGAGTTAAAACTAAAAATAAAGCAGCAGTCATCAAAACGATAAAGTTTTACTCAGAAAACTCAGAAAAGTAAAAATGTGGAACAGATCAGCTAAGCAAGGAGCATATGTAATTGAAAATTTTTGCCCAATGTTTGATAAAACAAAGAACATACGTTATTTGGGGGGGAGACTTTTTTTTTTTTGTAATTGCTGGGAAAACTGGAAAACAGCAGAAAAGAGTTAGACTTTTATTTCACGTGACAAGCAAGACAGGGGATTTCTCATTTTCTCTGAGCCCCTTCAACACTATAAGCCTCTTAAAGGGGAGACTGTCAGATGTAAGGTACTTATAGTTAAATACATTAGAGAAAAAAAAAAAACAGAGCCCCTATAGTAATCCTTATAATCACCACTACCATTACTACCATCACATTTAAGTAGTGCTTTAAAGTTTTCAAGCCATTTTATATGCACTATCATATTTGAGCTTCGCTTTTAGGGCTATTATTGACCTCACTTTTGTAAAGATTAAAATTAATATTCAATACAAGACATTATATTTACTACTATTTATTAAAATCAACTTAGAGCAAAGGGAAAGTAAAATCCAGAGAAATCGAGCCAGCTACTCCCTTCCTCCATGCCAGTCCAGCCAGAGAGAGCTCACATGGTCAAAACTGAAACTAAAACTTCAGTCAACATAAAATATGCACAACAGGAAAGGGAAAAGGGAATTATGGGAGATGTAGTCCGGGGTACACATTCTAAATAATACATTCCCCTCTGTGATTCTTTGGAAGACAAGTCTCTTCAATGGATCATGAAAACATAACTAACTTATAACTTGAACTAGAGGTATTTACAAATATTCCAAAAAAAATCCCCGTAGGATTGATTTGGTTTCTTTTACCTTTTTTTTTTTTGTGCTCGTTTAGCATTTTGCAGGTCAAGTTCTGTGCTCTTTTGTGGCCCATTTCTCCTTGGATTAGACATAGTCATTGAGCAAAAAATCTCAAAATATTTAAATGACTAGTGGCAGGTTGCCATAGTCCAAAGCTTTTTGTGTGTGCTTTTATATACTAAGTAAATGCATATCTTAGGTTATGCTCTTGCAAAAAATAAAAAGTTTTAAAAAACCTTTTTTCAATACTAGTGACATGTGTTTCAAAGGCAAAAAACAAGAAAAGAAAGTGAATAAAAAAATCAAATACTGTATGACACATGGAGGAAGAAAACAAAATATTAAAATGTGTATATTTCACGATTACAGAGGTAAAGTATAGGGACTAGTTTTCAAAAAATAAGATTCATTTCCTCTTTGACTTACCGTGATCCATAGTGTGAGCATAAATGAGGTAGATAAAAGTAATAATACATTCAAGAAAATAAAAAAAATCAGGAAAGACACAAAATGTTACAATAAACACATCAGAGCAATATAGGTCACTAATACAGATTTTCTTCTTTGAGGTAGTATTTGTGTTGCCCTACAAGGCAATTCATGCAAATACAAGAATCAACCAAATAAAGTGCAATCGAATAGTACAAATCCAGCAATAAAGAAGTCTAATCACAGTCAGTAGTCAAATACAATCAGTACAAGCAATTATTCATCATCAACAGAAGTTTTATTTTACTTATTTTACATGGTTACATTTTAAGTACTTTTACTTATTTTACATGGTTACAATGAATCCATGAGTCCCTCTCTCTAATTTGTATGACTGTTGGTGTAGTTAGTAGGATTTGGAATGGTCCATCATAAGCAGGTTCAGTTGACTCAGTACATTTGAAATTCTTTATGTACACACTCACCTGGGTTTAAATCATGAAGTGAGACATCTATGTTCTTGAAATTTTGTTTGTAATTGTCTGATATATGTAGCAATGTTTGTATCCCTTCCTAACAATGAAGTATAGGCAGGGGTAAATCTGCCTGAATAGGTGAATGTCCAAATAGCATCTCAAATGATGAGATGTGTAAATCACCTCTGGGTCTGCTTCTGTGATAAAATAGGGCCAGAGGTAGAATTTGGGGACACTTTAAATGAGTCTCTGTGCACAATTTGCCAATTATGGTTTTAAATTCTTTATTCCTTCGTTCAACTTGGCCATAGCTCTGGGGATGATATGGTGTATGAAATTTAGTAGTTATCCCCAAACATGAATAAACTTGAGATAAGATCAAATCAATAAAATGAATTCCTTTATCTGAATCAATAAATGCTGGCAGGCCAATTGAGGAATAATTTCTTTCAAGAGGACTTTGGCAACAAAAGCCATTGTGGCATGAGCAGTAGGAAATGCTTCAGGCCACCGAGTCAGTTGATTGGCAATGAGCAGACAAAATTTTTACTGTCCAGCTTTTGGCAGAGATAAAGTCAATTTGTAGGTGCTCAAACGGTATGTAAGTGAGAGGACATCCACTAAAGGCTTTTTCTCAAAAGGCATGTTGATTAACAACCTGGCAGGTAGGACAAGCTTTACATACTTTGGAGGCAATTGTAGTTATTCCAGATGCTATCCATAATCTTTTTAACAGAATCTACAAAACATGCCATGTTTATGAATGTGCCAAAATGACCATGTTTATGAATGGTGTGACAAATCTGGTTATAGAAAGCTCTAGGGAGCAAGAGTTTGCCATCTGATGATACCCATACTACATTCATCTCTTTTGCTTTAAACCTATGCTTCCATTTTTCCACTTCCTTGTCATTATAAGAAAGGGATAGATCCAAATTATCAGTAATTGTTAGTGGTGGCGTAATTAATTCAGGGTCTTCTAAGGCTGCTAGTTTGGCTGTATTATCTGCTTAGCTATTTCCCCTGGAAACAAGGTCAGTGCCACCTGTGTGTGCAGAGCAATGAATGACAGCTATGGCTTCAGGGAGCTGGATGACAGAAAGAAGTTCAGTAATAAGGTCTGTATTGGCAATACATGTACCAGCTAATGGTAAGAATCCCCTCTGAAGCCATAGCATGCCAAGGGAATCATATATGTCAAAGGCTTAATGGGAGTCTGTGTAAATTGTGACTCTTTTATTCTTTGCAATGATCCAGGCATGTTTCAAATCTGTGAGTCCTGCACCCTGTGCACTTACATTTGAAGGTAAGAAAGCTGACCAGAGAGTATCAAATTCAGTAGCTACTGTAGCTCCTGTATAGCACACACCATCCCTTATAACTGAAGAACCATCTGTAAATAATATTAAATCTCAATTATCCAGAGGGGTGTCTTAAATCATTATGAGGTTTATCAACAATGGACACTAAAGATGTATAATCATGTAAAGGTTCTCTGGAAGTTAGCAAATCAGGGAGCAAGGTTGCAAGATTAAAAACTCCACAGCGTTTTAGTGTGATATGTTCATTATTCAATAGGGTTATCTCCTACCTAGAAATCCTTTGGTCAGGAAATGCCTGTGTCCTATGTCTTAATAAAAATGCCTTGACCTTGTGTGGGTACAGTATAGTCAAAGGGCATTCAAATATCATATTGGCAAATTTGGTTACCAATAAAGCTGTGGCAGCTACTCCTCTAAGGCATGGTGGTTCTCCAGCACCTATTGGGCCAAGCTGGACTGAATAATAGACTACCAGGCATTGAGCAGGTCCCAAAAGTTGAGTTAGAACACCTAAAGCTACCCCTTTCTGTTCATGTACATATAAAGTAAATGTTTTACATAATTTGGGATACCTAGAGCAAGATAGCTTGTTTTAAATTTGAAAGAACTGTAAGGTAAGGTGTAAGGAAGCTGTAAGGAAACAATTCTGTTTCCAATTTAAGTGGTTCAGGGACCAAGTTTTGTGAGTGCTACAAGGGACACAAGACCTAGACCATCCTAAAAGAGTTGTTGACAAAGTGTCTCTTTATTTGCTTAACATCTTTGTCTTTAGAAATATCAAGGTCTAGGTACTGACATCCAAGCTCAATGAGCTTATCCATGAATTGTGAAGGTGTCTCATCATCGGATTGTCTAAGGCTTTCAAATGTGGTCTATGCTTCTGTATCTTCGGAGTATTCTCGCATTGTTGTTATGATGGCCTTCCTACAATGATTTAATTAAAATGGCCTTTGGGGCTGTTATAATCCCAGTCAGGATCCTGAGCTGGCCAGTGTGCTGCATTATATCCCCAGACCTTGTTAACATGAGAGATGATCTTATTTTTCTAATGTTCTGCCAGAAAGGTGTTGAGCAAATTCTCAACATCCTTATAGGATGGATCACATTAATTTAAAAAAATGACCATCTTCTTGATCATGGCTATAGGTTCTCATTGAAAATGAGGTAAATTATATTTCAGTTCTCTAATTTCATGAGTGAAAGCTATATGGTGTATTAGGGTTACCACATCCCCATTGTGTCCTGTTTTGGGCACTTCCCTTAAAGGGAAAAGGCATTCATAGGAATCATTCAATGGCTGTGGTTCCTTAGAAGTTGACTATGGGGATTCCAAGGCAACATGGGTAGGAACAGGTAGGTAGGAAGATGAGATATCCTCTGGACTAGGATTGATCATAAGGTGGGAGAAGGGATAGGAGAGGATGGGGTACTAGAAGAAGGATTAGGGGAGCCTAGATTAGCCAGGAGTTGTAAAGCATCAGAGAGAGATGTTGCATAGTATGAGAGAGAAGGGTCTGTATTTGATATATCAGAGAGGGGTGTCTCGTTTCCATTTCTGGAGAAATAAGATTGTCCACTCTTAGTGGTTCAGGATCAGGCTCACAAAATTCAGACTTGTTTTGGAAGGGATGATCATTTTTCATTAGATCATATAAGGAGAATTTGAAATTGTCCAATTGAATTTTTCTGTTGGCCTGTATTTCTCCTTTAATCACTCATATAGTAGTATTTTTTATCTTAACATTGAAGATCAGAAAAACAAAATGTCCTAGGAACATAAGGAGAAAGATATAATCTGGAATCTTAAAAGTCCTTAATTGGGCAAAAAACCAGAACGCTTTCATGCAAAGTAGCATTTATGCTGCTTAGCATTTTGATAAAAGAAAAGATAATGTATATTTTTATTAAAAATTTTTAATCATTATTATTATAAGGGGTGGGAATAGGGTAAAGTGAGGGGTATCTAGCTTATTTTCGTTTTATGATTTTTGTTGAACTTTTATTCGTAAAAAAAAAGGAAAAAAAATTATTTACTTATTTGTTGCTGCCCTCTGATGGCAGTAAACAGCCACTGTAGCTAAGCAGGAAAAAGGAAGAGAGAGAAAATAGAGAAAAAAAAATATTGCTCAATATTGACCTCTGGTGGCCAAGAAGCAGCACTATAACAGGGAAGGGTTAGGGATGTGGTTAGGGGTGGTTTTTGTAGTAAGGGGGGTGCTTAGTTTCTGCCAGAAACCAAAATGGAGGATATGGCTTCAAAACCAAGTGGGATCTGAGATAGAAATAAAGAAGGTAGAGGGCCGGGAGGTAGACTGTGGTGGGGGGAAATTGCTGGGACCCTCCCTGCCAATGCAAAAAGGTGCCAGGCAGGGAAAAGGACTTCAGGAGGAGGCTTTTATTCACCAGCAAACAGTAAGACAGTGTAGCAAAGAGGAGCAAAAGTCAGCAGAAGGGGCAGAAAGCACAGGGTGGGCCCAGGGTGACACAGCTGAGCTAGTAGCTTGAGGCAGGGGGGAAGGAGCAAGCCTTCAGGTTAGCTGGGGGTTTGGCCAAACTTCAGGCAGGAATGGCCAATGGGGCTGCTCTTCAGGACATCGGTGAGGAGCAGCTTCTCCACCAAGTCCCCCAAATTAATGTAGCTTCAGCTGGAGCCAGACCAGGGTGGAAAATACTCACAGCTGCTAGAGGCAGCTGTTCCTATCTGCAGCCAGGGCAGGGATCTGCTGGCTTAAAACAAAAAAAAGAAAAGAAAGAAAAAACAACTCTTGAGTTCTATTCCCACCAGATCACCAAAAATGTTAAGATTAAAATTAATATTCAATACTCAAAGTATTATATTTAATACTATTTATTAAAATCAACTGTGAGCAAAGGGATAGTAAACCAATTAAACCAAAGAAACCAAGCTAGCTACTCCCTTCCTCCACACCAGTCTATCCAGAGAGCTTGAGTGGTCAAAACTGAAACAAAAACTTCAGTCAATGTAAAATGATGCACAACAAGAAAGAAAAAAGGGAATTATGGGAGATGTAGTTCGGGGTACGCATTCTAAATAATACACTTTATCGATGAGGAAACTAAGGCTCAAAAGGAGTCATGGTTTATCTAGGATGATATATCTGGCAAGTGATTGAGGCAGGAACAGCTTTATAAGTTAATTATAATCCTTAAAGTAGTCCCTTAGCATTTCACTTTCACCAGCTTCTATGTATACACAATTTAAAAAGCAACCTTGCCCTGGGCCCGCCTTTAGACTCCATTACTCTTGCTAAGAGAGTCTACAGGAAAAAAATAGAAACAAAACACGTTGCTCCAGTTATAATTAGAGGGTTATTCAATGCTCAGGCCTAGGCATACTAATATTATAAAAATGAAAATACTACCTAAATTACTTTATAGATTTAATACTTTATTGATCAGACTTCCAAAGGGATACTTAATAGGCAAAACAATAGAAAAATCATTTAGAAAGGAACAAAAGATTTGCAATATCAGGGGTGTGTGCAGGGAAATACTAAAATAAAGGAGAAATAGCATTTATGCACTAATGTACAATCATCAAAAGTTCTAGAGAAGACTCAGAAACAATTGATCTCATTAACCCAGTGTTTGGAAAACATAAAGTACTTAGAGAATAATGCCCTATTTAACAAAAACCATTAGGAAAACTGGAAAGCAGTCTAATAAAATTAGGGTTGTGACACATTAAATGCAAAATGGAAACTTGAGCTATTCACAGTCTTAATATTTTTTAAAAGTAGAACAGAAGAAGAAATCAGATATCTTTAACCACCACAACTAGAAGGTGAATTTATTGTCAACTAAAGAGTGTTGAAGTAAGCACAAAAGATAAAAGAGTTCATTTTGATTACATATAATTAAAAAGCTTTGGCATGAAAAAAATTAATGCAAGTTGAATAGGAAGAGAAATGGTCAATTCTGAAAAAAAAAATATTTGCATGAAATGCCTCTAACAAGGGTATCCAGGGAATATAGACAACCAAATAAAGAAGCTATTACCAAAGTTTAGCAGATAATACATGCTTAAAGAATGGTTTTTGAATTAAATCTAGGAGTTAGCGATGGTAAGAAAACAAAGGCACGTTGACAAAAAGCCAATTAAGGGGCAATCCCCTTTGGCATAAGAGTTTACATTCAGAGTAAATGTGTTCATTCACTACATTCCAACGTTCATTCTGGATCTTCTGATGCAGTGTGAGGTTTCTGCAGGCTTCCTTATGGTGCCTTCCTCAAAACAGTTCACTTTCTTGGTATTCTGGGAGTTAGTGAGCTTCTTTTCCTGACATTTCTTCCAAAAAAAATTAAATCTTGGATTTCATGAAAATTATACAGATGTAAGATGATGAACTCCTTATACAGATAATATTCATGCAAAGGAAAGCTCATTAAATATATTTTCATTTCAATCAAATAATGAATTGATCATGGAAGGCTTACTAAATAGAGGGAAAATCTTGGAATTAGGGAATTCTGCCATCTAATCCTTCCTTTGACAGGTACATAGAGTCGCTAGTAGGCTGTGTAACCATGGGCAATCCAGTTAGACTTTCAATGCTCTTGACAACTCTCAAATATTTTTCAGCCTGATCCATGAGAGGAGTTTCCACCCCAGAAAGGTATGTATGTGTGTATATATGCACACAGAGCACAATAACCTCCAGCCCTAACTTCCTGCTTCCTCTGCTCTTGGAGAAGGGTCTGGGCAGAAGGAACTAGCGATGAATATTCTGCCTTCAGGTCACAATGATACCCCGATGCTACAGGCTAGGGGATAGCCCTGGCTACACATGGAGTCTTGCAGTCTTGCTACATGCGGGACCCTCTACATTTATTATTTCTTCTAATGAATATTAAATTTTCATGGGGTATAAGTGTGTTATGGGAAGTCTTCTGTTTTATGAATCCAGGGGAACCTATCTTGTTCTTTACCTTTTCCATTGTTAACCTGGAAGAACCCAGAACCAAATCTTTAATAGGGCAAAGGAGTGAGTGCTCTTATGGCCACCACTCAGTCATGCACGTAGACAACAACCCACCCCAATCTAAGCCCTGAGATTGGAAATGAAGTTTCCTGGAAAAATGAACTGTGGATGGGAATTTCTATTCAAACTAAACAATTTAGGGTCTTATATACCCTTTGGGGAGTAAAGGAAAGGAAGGAAACTGATTGGCTTACATGGACACAGAAGAAGAAAGATTCAGGAGCCAGTAGCCTAAATACAGTGGGAGAAACTTCTAGGACAGAAGGGCATTTAATGTTAGATGACATTAGCTAATTCTATCTAGGTAAGATAAATGGGTACTTGAAGTTTTATTATTCAGTCAAAGACAAAACTACTAATCCTACCTGGAGTGATTCTGGGGTGCTTGCCAGTTTCCTAAAACAAGTTGTCACCATCATCACATGTAGCTTTTGCTATCACCCTCTCTTAAGTCTTCTTTGATTCTAACTAACCAAATCTACCCCAAGATGGACTCAGTATTGACACACATGACACCATCTTACACATGATTTCCTGAAGTATTATCCCCCCTCAGCATTCTTCATTGCAAAATACCCATTTCATTCCCTCCCATACTGCTACATTGCTGTCTTACCTTTCTGCTGGAGGTGTCCATCTCCCACTTTTTCCTTTATGACTTATTCTGCATCGATCGTTCTTTACAGTCCTGCTACCCTGCATGTGAGTGTGTGAAGAGCTAAAAGGGTCTCATTATCTAGTTCTCATCCTTTTTAAAAACTGTCTAATTTGCTCCTTTCCCGTCTTATAAGTCTGAGTTATTCACCACCTCTAATGAGAGCTTACTAATGAATGAGAGCCTCAGATCCATTGGTAAGTTAGGGGAATGTTTCCCCTCGGCTCATGAAGACGTTTTGGAATGAGTGCATGAGAATAATTTGTTCCAAAGTCCATGAAGATCATTGAAGTAAGCATTTTGGAGTGCTTAAAGCAGGATCCCCAACCTAGCCCCCTGAGGCCATCTATTCGGCCCCCACCACACTTCCAGAAGGGGCCGCTCTTTCATTGGTGGTCAATGGGAGGAGCACTGGATGTGGAGGCGCCACAAAGCAGAGCGTCACTCACATACAGCACTACTTCCAGTGACATCATCCTTTGGGTGGCACCTTGTTCTGAGAGTAACTGAACAAGTACGAGGCGCCTCACAAAGGATTATGTGGCTGCACCATGGAAGATGTCAGCATGGTGAGTGGGGATCTGGGGGAGGGGATTCCGCACTGTGTCTACGGCTGCCTGGTATAGAGGTAGCAGTGATGGACTTGTGCAAGGTGGGACAGGCCCATCCCAGCCAGCACTGCAGCCTCCGCTATCCCAGACAGCATATGCAGATGTGTTCATAGTTTTTTATAGTCCAGCCCTCCAAAGATCCGAGGGACAGTGAACTGGTCCCTGTGTAAAAGGTTTGGGGACCCCTGGCTTAAGGCTTGGTCAGACATTGAAGATGCCAGGGTCACCTACTGCATTCCAGAACAGTGCCAGTCTTCCTGATTTTTGTCTTGATAACTCTATAACAGAGTAAAGATAGTGACTTTGTGCAACTCTTTCACTTAAATATTGCAAGTCAAGACATTACCAAGTTGTCTTGGTTTCTCTTTGAAACAAGGACGAATAACTAATGAGTAAATATTCAAGCCTTTAAGTTGTTATCCTCCTGAAATTCTTATGTTTTTTGTTCAGTAGATTCTATAGCTTGTTGATAATTCCTTTGATTTCCTAATGCCTTTCAGACAATGTGTTTTCTTTTTCCTTAAAGAAAATCAAACAACAAAAACCTTCCCACTCCACATTGATGACTTTGTTTAGCTCTAACCACCTGAAAACAAGTACTTCTTTTATTATTTATCTTGCATTGCTATCTGAAAGCATTTGACTTTCTTCTGTTTGGATCATTTGAATATTGACATACTGCCACATCTTGGTTAAAAAAGTGATTGATTTTCTTCCTCTTGAACAAACATCCAGTTTTTCTTTTATCAAATAGGATGCATAAGCTCAGCTTTGCAGAATATGCTTTTTAAGAGTAACAGCATATTTTTGCTTTTCAGTTCTTTCACTTTCAAGTTTTTGCTTTAATTTCATATAACTATGGGCTATTTCATTCTATTCTGATTCAGTCTTAAATATGAAAGGTTTTTTTTAACTTTATATCCTACAAAATTTTGTTGTAGTTCTGATTTCTTTTGGTTTTCTTTCATTTGGCTTCTGTGTATCCTCTCAGTATATACATTACTATTTGTTTCCAATGTTTCTGGGAAATTTTTCTGCGTGATTTCATTTTTTAATTTAATTTAATTTAGTTAATTAATTTAGAATATTTTTACATGGTTACATGATTCATATTCTTTCCCTCCCCTCTACCCTACCCCCTCCTGGAGCCAACAAGCACTTCCACCAGGTTTTATATTTATCATTGTTCAAAACTTATTTTGATATTATTAATATTTGTAATAGAGTCAAAAATCCCCAATCACATCTCCATCAAACCATGTGATCAATCATATATTTTTCTTCTGTGTTTCTACTCCCACAATTCATTCTCTGGTTGTGTGTGGTGTTCTTTCTTATAAGTCTCTCAGAATTGTCTTGGATCATTGCATTGCTGCTAGTAGAGAAGTCCATTATGTTTGATTGTGTATACAATGTTCTCTTGGTTCTGCTCCTTTCATTCTGCATTAATTCCTGGAGTTCTTTCCAGTTTCTGTGTGATTTCCTGAAACTTGGTATTTAGGTTTCTTTTTTCCTAATAATTTCCTGAAAGACCTGTAATATTAGATTATCTCTTACCATTAGATTATCTCATATTTTCATTTTCAATATTCTTAATTTGTAGAGCTACCATGTGTTTTTTATCTTATTTTTGATTAATTTTTTTCCATCATTCTTTTCTGCCTCTTCATTTTGCAGTGTAGTTCAACTCTTCTTTTTCAGAGAATTCTTGGTTATTGAATCTTTGTCTTTTGTTCTAAATTTGATCATCACTTATTCAAGCTTCTGATTCTATCCTCAAGAGCTCTCATTTCTGTTCTTATTCTGTGGACTATTTCAATGAATTCTTTGATAGCTTTTCTGAACCAACCTGAATATTCAAGAAGTTTCCTCACTTTAATCTCATCAGGCCTGTAGAATTTGTAATGTATTCACTATTCTAAAGAAAAATTGACTTAAGTTTTTGGTTCAATAAGTATTTGTCCATTGAGATGTGTAAAAATTAAATTATATCTCTAATAATAAAAATATTATATTTTATGAAGTTTATTAAGGATCATTAGAAGTCAAGGAATAAAGAGGATACAAAATAAAAACCACGTACCCATGGCTGATTAGCCCAATTAAAATCCCCACACTTAGCTTACCACTATACTTGATGCATCATTGCAAAGGAAGAGAGTGTGGGAGGCGTTACTGCCAGTTAAATAGCAATAACATGATGTTGCCAACATGGAGACTCAGAAGAGATTATAGGGAATTCTGGGATATACCAAGGACTTCTGGGGATTGAAGTCTAGGGTTCAAAATCTCCAATTACACAGATGACCCTTTTTTCAATTGTTAATTTCTTCTCTTCATTCAGTTTATGAAATTTTATTTTTCCCAATGACATGTAGAAACAATTTTTGACAACTATTTTCTGACTTTTTTGCAATTCAGATTCTGTTTCTCCCCCAAAGTGATAAATAGTCTGATATAGGTTAATTCCAACACTTCCATGAAATGCATATTTCCATATTTCCCATGTCATGACTGAAGACACATATAATATATAAAATAAAAACTAGTGAGGGAAATAAAGTGAAAGATGGCATGCCTTGATCTGCAATAAGATTCCAACAGTTCCTTCTTTGACTGTAGATTGCACTTTTTTTTAGCCTGAGTCCCTTGGGGTTATCTTAGAACACCATTTTGCTGATAATAATTTAATTCTTCTCAATTGATCTTTTTACAATATTTGGGTTACTTTATACACTTTCCCCGTGATTCTACTCACTTTGCATCAGTTCATTTAAGTCTTTCCAGGTTTTTCTGAACTCATCCTGTTTATCATTTCTCATGAAACAATTTTCTCTAACAAATATATACCTGCAATGTCTTCATTCTTTGCCACTACAAAAAGATCTGCTAAAAATATTTTTGGACAAATATAACCTTTACCCCTCTTTCTGATCTCTCTGGGATATAGACCTAATGGTAGTATTGCTGTCAAAGAATATTCAGTTTTATGGGTATTTGGACATGGTTTCATATTGCTCTCCAGAATGGTTGTATCACTTCTCAACTCTACCAACAGTGTATTAGTGTCTTCATTTTCCCACATGCCCTGCCAACATTTACCATTGTGCTTTTTGGTCATACTAGCTGTTGTGATAGGATTGAGGTGGTATCTCAGAGTTGTTTTAGTTTGCACTTCTCTAATCAATTCTTCATTTCATTTTTATCTATATTTATCAATATCTCTTCTGATCATGGTGGTCTTGATGGTAATATGCTTCTTAACTCAGGCCTTTCTCATCTGAAGCAACAATATGGTTGTGCTCCTCTCCTAACCTTTGCTTTCTGTTTTCTGATTTCTCAGATCACCAGTTAAATGAGATCCATGGTCCTAAGGAAATGAATGTGACCTGTTGGAGAAAGAATACAATAGCTCACCATAGTTGAGCCTTTTTTCTACCTTACTGAGTCTCATTTGGGGAGGGGTATCTTCTTCTCTAAAACTGATTTACCATCAAATTGCTCCCTAGAATGATAAGGAAGAGCGAGGGGAAGCTATTCAAGAAAGGGTTTAGGGAAGGTTCCTTTATGATACTTCTTCACAGATTAGTAGAGTGGCAGCTTTGAGAATCTTTTGAAATTTAATTACCTCCTCTAGCTTTCTCTCACTTTTTATTGCTGGCTTCCTTTTTCCTTCTATGTGGCATGAAAAGCTTGTAATCAGTGCTATACATCTTCAAAATTTTGTCCCTTAAGTTCCATACTTCTTCACATCTGCCCTCTTTCCTCCCTTTCATGCCACAGAGATTCACAGCACTCAGTTTACCCAGAAAGCAGTGCCCACCTTAGGATATTATCATTTGATTATTGATGGCAAAAGTTTATTGCCATGAGGATAGCAGGACCATTCTGGACCAGTACAGATAGAGGCTGAGAGGAAAAAACCAGGGGGGGGGGGGAGGATAACTGGGGAAGAGCTAAACTGTAGGACTCTTCTCATTCAGTCACCTTTCCTTAAGTTAATTTAAGGCTGTAACCATAGAGGCAAGCAAATGGAAAGGTTCTACCTTCCAACTTTTATGTAAAAGATGTTATTACTGGTTTTTTCCCCTTCTTTCTCCTTACCTGCCACATGTCCCCAGTTTTATACTATTTGCTTTTCTACTAAATTCTAGATATGAAACAGGATTCATTATTAAATCAAAGGCCACCAGTTACTATGTGTTATAGAACATTTATTTTAAAATTTAAATTAAGTTTAAAATTAACATTTTGCTAGTTTTGTTGGTTCTTGGGTTCCATTTCCCAAATATAGTTTCAACAGGGATATTTCAAGTTAGTAAAGATAGCAATTAGACAGCATTTCAAATTCTAATAAAGGGATAGTCGTCCAGTTAATAAACACTTATTAAGTGCCTACTGGGTGCTAGGCACTGTGAATACTGAACTAGGTTCAGGAAACCTTAATCCTGGCTGTGCCATTACTATGTGTCCTTGTCACCCAACTTCCTCTAAACATTAATTTCTTTTTCTGCCTGGAGGCTGTGATTATGAGGCTGGGGAAAGGTCATGGCATTTGGAATAGAGCTCCTTACATCAGTTTAAATCTCTAGGACTCCGTTTTACTTATGTGGAAACCGGGATTTTGGGACTACATAATCTATAAAGTTGTAGCTCTAAATCTTATATGTTAAAATGCTTTCAGAGATTAAATCTTGATGCATCTGTAAAAATGTACAGTTGTTATTAATATGCTTCCTTAATAGGGGGATGTTTCAGGGAGTTATTCTTTGAAAGCTTCATTTGGAGTTCCTTAATAAGCAAAAAATGTCATTCTATTTTTTCTTTCTTTTTTTTAAAAGCAAGTTGCCTAGTGAATAAAGAACTGGCGTTGTTGCCAGAAAGACCTCGGACCACGTGGCTCTTGGCAAGTCACTTACCCTTTCAGTGCTCTCAGGTACCTCTAAGACTATACGTCACAGTAAAGATACTAACTAGCATTGGTGAAATGGCTTTCCTTTCCCTGCTGTTCCTTTTCCAATGAAATCACATCTAGTTCTTACCCTCTGTTTTCAATTTTATGGTTATTCCTTGCAACTGAAGATAACTGTTTCTTCAATACCTTAAGACTAAGCTGAGGCTCATTCATTTGTTCTGATCTTCATTTTCTTTTGCTCGATTCATAGTTGCACCTGCATTGCTCTCTGGCCAGCCAGCCTGATTTATAAATATGTTTGACACAGACATATTGGCATTGTTGCTCTGTTGGCAAGACAAGACGAAGAGTAGAAGCTGCAAGCCAATGTCTGCTTTTCATTAAGGTCTTTCTCTTCCAAAGAGCTTATGTTCATACTTTTAAAAGAACACAAATTATAATTTCTCTGAGGCTAGTGAAAATTTTCATTCTTAACTCACTCCCAAAGCCAGCTTCCCTTACCATCCTACCATCCATGCCACAACAAGGGGTAGCAACCTTGTCCTTCTTATGGTTCAAATGGTATTAAAACTTCAAAAAATGCCCACAGCTTCAGTTACAAGTCAGCAGTCTTTTATCTGATGTCAGTAATGCCAGAACTATGTCAGCTACAAAGGAAGTAATTTTTTCTCCCATTCTGCAGCTAATTTTACATTTTATATTGTATATATGTTATACAATAAAAATAAAATATAAAATTAGCTGCAGAATGGGAGAAAAAGCAACCATAGCAAAAGGACTCAGAGCAAATATGAGACTTAATTCACTCAAGTGAACTTGTCAGTATCAGAAAATTAGAATTGGGGAGATAGTGAATTCAAGAATGGTGGGGTAAGGCAGTAATTTATCTGAGTGTGTCTAGGTTCCTGTACAAATAACTTATTCTGAAATGGCTGAAAAAAACAAATGTTATGGGTAAAACAAGTTTCTAAGTAAGACAACATAAAAGATTGACAAGAAAGGTATCTCTCACTGAGAAGAAAGTGGAACAGATTTTAGCATAAGCATAGCCCCTGGCCTCTGAAAAAACCAGAAGCAGACCTCTCAGTCCACAATGGAGTATGGAGAATCATTAGCACACTAAAATGTGGGGATACTGGTCCAAGGTAGAAAAGAGTACATGTGGTTGCTTATAGACCAGAGCACAAAACAGGAGAGAAGTGACCACACCTTTCCTTAGATCATATCAGCTTAGAAAAACTAAAAACTTACAAATCCTCCAGAATAAGCTCTGAAAAGAGCAACATGAAAATCTGATGGCTGGGATGCCCTCTACTCCAAGAGCAGAGCCCATTTTAAAGTCAAGAAATAGACTAGAAAATTAGAGCCCCCACCCAAAAAAAAAGGAAAAACAAACAAACAAACAAACAAACAAAAAATAACCTGATTACAATACTAAAAAGGCTACTCAAAGAAAAGTACAGATTGATGCCAGGCCCAAAAAGAATTCCTCAAAGAGCTTGAAAAGTGTTTCGAAAATCAAATAAGAAAAGTACAAAAAATGGGGAAAGAAATGAGAATGTTGCAAGAGAATCATAAAAAAAGAACAACAGCTTGGTAAAGGAAGCACAAAAAATGGAAAAATATATTCAAAAATTCATTGAAGAAAACAACTATTTAAACAAGTAGAATTGGCCAAATGGAAAAGAAAGTACAAAAATTCAATGAAAAATTAATGCATTAAAAATTCAAATTGGGTAAATAGAAGGTAATGTCTCTAACAAAAGTATGAATTTTTAAAAATGTAATATATCTCCTTGGGAAAACAAATGACCTGGAAAATGAGCCTAGAAGATATAATCAAGAACTTTTGGATGACCTGAAAGTCATGATTTTTTTTAAAAAACAACCTATTCATTGTATTTCAGGAACTTATCAAAGAAACATGTCCTGATATGGTAGAACCAGAAGATAAAATACAAATTAAAAGAATCCATTGATCACCTCTGTGAAAAGATTCTAAAATGAAAACCCCCAGGAAATACTATAGCCAAATTCTAGCACTTCCAAGTCAAAAAGAAAATATTAGAAGCAGGAAGAAAAAATCAATTCAAATATTGTCAAGCCACAGTCAGGATCACACATGATTTAGCAGCTTCTATTATAAAGGATCAAAGAGCTTAAAATATGATATTCTGGAGGTAAAGGAGATTAGATTACAATCAAGAGTTATCTACTCATTGAAACGGAGTATAATCCTTTTGGGGGGAAAATGGATATTTAATGAAATACAGGATATAGAATAAACCCACATAAATCATCAGTATTTCTATATGTTACCAGCAAAGTACAGCAACAAAAGATAGAAAAATTGTATTTAAATTCATTGTAGACAATATAAAATGCATGGAAGTCTACCTACCAAAACAAACCCAGGAACTATATAAACGCATTTACACAACACTTTTCACACAAATAAAGATATAAGCAATTGGAAAAATACTAATTGCTCATGGGTAGACTGAGACAATATGATAAAAATGAGAGTTCTGCCTCAATTAATTTACTTATTCAGTGCTATGCCAAACTACCAAAAATTATTTTATATAATTAGGAAAAAATAATCAAATTCAATTAGAAGAACAATAGGTTAAGAATATCAGAGGAATTAATGGAAAAAATGTGAAAGTAGGCAGCCTAACTGTACCAGATCTCAAACCATGTTATAATGTGATATATGTATATATATATATATATGTATCACATTATATATATATATATATATAATGTGATACTCATCAAAAGAATATGGTATTGGATAAGAATATAATGGTGGATCAGGGGAATAGATTAGGTACCCAAAACACAGTAGTAATTGACCATGGTAATCTAGGGTTAGATAAATCCCAAAGATACCAAATTTTGGGATAAGTACTCACTATTTGACAAAAACTTCTGGGAAAATTAGAAAATGGTTTGGCAGTAACTAGGTATACAACAACATCTCACACTATATTCCAAAATAAGGTCAAAATGGGTACATGTTTTAGTTTCTCTGTCAGATCAATGGATAAGGGAAGAAATAATGACCAAACAAGAGATGGAGAACATTAAGAGATGTAAAGTGGATGGTTTTGATTATATTAAATTTTTATAAGGTATGGAAAAATAAAACCAATGCAGTCAAGATGAAAAGGAAAGCAGAGAGCTGGGGGTAAAAGTTTTACAGTAAGTGTCTCTCATTTCTCAGAAACATATAGAAATGAGTCAAATATACAAAAATACAAGTCATTCCCCCAATTGAAAAATGGTCAAAAGATATGAACAGATAGTTTTCAGATGAAGAAATCAAAATGATCTATAGTCATATGAAAAAAATGACTATTGATTAGAGAAATGCAAATTGAAACATCTCACACCTCAGATTGCTGATATGACAGAAAAGGAAAATGATAAATGTTGAAGGGGATGTGGAAAAATTGGGACACTAATGCACTTTTGGTAGAGATGTGAATTGATCCATCCATTCAGGAATACAATTTTGAACAATACCCAAAGGGCTATAAAACTGTGCATACTATTTCACCCAGCAATACCACTACTAGGTTTGTATCCCAAAGAGATTAAAAGGAGGAAAGACCTATTTGTACAAAATACTTATAGTAACTCTTTTTGTTTGGTAAATAATTGAAAATTGAAAATTAGGGAATCAGGTTGAACAAGATTGTGATGGAATACTGTTGTGCCATAAGAAATGATGAACAGGACAATTTTAGAAGAACCCCTAAAAGACTTAAATGAAGTAAAGCGAAGTGAGCAGAACACTGAACCAAGTAACAGCAATACTGTACAATGATCAAATGTGAATGACTATTATTTTTGGCAATACAATGATTCAAGTCAATTCCAAATGACTCATGATGAAAAATGCTATCCCCCTCCCAAGAAGTAACTGAGAGAATATCAATGCAAATGGAAGCATCCTCTTTTTTCATTTTCTTTATTTTTTATGGTTTTCTTTTTTGGTCCCTGCATTCTTTCACAATACAACTAATATGAAAATATATTTTGCATAATGGAGGATATATAACCTAGATCAAATTGCTTATTTACCATGTTAGGGAGGGTTGAAGGGATAAAGGGAGGGGAAGAATTTAGAACTCAAAAATTTTTAAAAAGAAATATTATAAATGTTTTTTTGTGTAATTGAGAAAAATAAAATATAATTGAAAGAAAAAAAGAGGCATTTGGAGAGACTTCTTGTAGGTGGGCTTTTAGCTGAAGCTTGAAGGAAGCCAGGGCAGGTAGGAGATGGAGGTGAGAAGAGAGAGAATCTTAATGACTTTACCTATAATAACAAAAATATCGACATAAAATACATTCCCAACAACTGGAGAAGGGCAAAAAAGCAGTAAGATTCCACATATTTTTAGGTGACAGAATAAAAAGAGACATTAAGGAACAGTGAGAAAAGTACTAGATTTGAAATTAGACAACTGAGCCACAAGTCTTGGCTTTTATTCTTTACTTGTATGATCTCTGGCAGATCACTTGATTTCTGGAACACTGTTTCCTCATATGTAAAATACCCAAGTACTATGTTTTATTAAAAGTTATTTTAAGGTATAAAAATCTCATTTTCAAAATACTTCATCTTTTATGGTGGGATATTATTCAGATGGAGAGCCATTTTTTAAAATTTTATTTTCAAGGGAAACTAGGTGATATAGTGGAGAGAGTGCCAGCCTGAAGTCAGGAAAACTCATCTTGAGTTCAAATCTGGTCTCAGATTCTTACTAGCTGTGGAAACTGGGGAAGTCACTTAAGCCTATTTGACTCAGTTTCCTCATCTGTAAAGTGAGCTAGAGAAGGAAATAGCAAACCATTCTAATATCTTTGTGAAGAAAACCTCAAATGGGCTAAAAAAGAGTTAAATACATCTGAAGCAACTGAACAAAACATTTCTCATATATATATATATATATATATATACATATATATATATATATACATATATATACTTATTAATTACTATTGTTCCTTCCCATCAGTCACTGAGAGGTAAAGATTTTCTTGACCTAATTCAGATAAGCCTTTTCCTTTGTCAATTAGGCAATTGTTGTGATGAGGTCATTGGTTAATATCATCTAGATAAAATTTGAGTCAGTGATGAATAAAATATCTCCCATACTACTCCCTACTCTCCTTCTCTTCTCTTGCTATCGCTTCAGGATTTTCTCATCTGTTGGTCCCTGAAATCTATGGGAGCCGAGAAAGGAAGTAAATACAAGTAATGATCGCCCAGGGCATTCCTACTCTTCAAAATTCTTCTAAAGGAGTTTTTATTTCATTTCAGTCATAACCACCATCCAGTTTTCTCCCCTAACAAAACCAAAATGGGCAACTGAGTCTGAGCCCTCATCTTCAATTTTTTAGATCCTAGAATAAGGAAAAGTGGAATGAGTTGGAGGGGCTGAAGGGAAGATTCATGTCGATTTTCCTTTTCCACAAGACTATTAATACAGATTTTCCTTTCCTGCCTGGCCCAATTCCCTGGATACTTGGAGCCCAAGTTATTTCCAATTTGGGGTTACTCTCCAGTTAGTGGTCCTAAGCCTATCTATTTCTCCTTGGCTCCATAGTCGCCTTCCTGTTGCCAGGCACAGATATAAGTCATTTATCACGGCTTCCTTCAGTCTGGGGTGTTTGCATTTATGAAAACTTGAACAACCTGGAACTCACCATGAAAACTTCCATGAACTTCTCTTACACTCAAGAGTGTGAATGGAATGAAATATACAAGACTTAGAACAAAAACATTCCCAAGAACTTGGATTCCCAAATGGTTCTCCTAGCAGAGGTTAAAGACATGTCGCTGTCTGTTCTAACATGGAAATGATAGATTGCTCAGCCTTCTGCCTCGGCTTGGGATAGGCATTCTGCATAGAGCTTTTTTAGGTTTGTTTGTGGGAGAAACCCAAATTTGCTTGATATTAAAGAAAAATAACTTGGAAGGCTCTTTTTTCCCTTTGATTTCAAAGCTAGTTTTCAACTAAAAAAGGCCAGATTTCACATTAGGATTCTAATATAAACAAATGACAGCAAAGAATGAACATGTTTGGCAGCCACCACTGGCATGGAGGCTTGCAAGTCAGACCTGTACTTATGGTAGCAAACTGTACATTATCTTCATGAGGAAATATTTTATCAGTCCCAGGAGCCAGATAATTGTCCTCTGTCAGCAATTAACGTCTCTCCTAGTTCCAAAGAATGGCTGATGTTCCAACATGAGTCGAATAGAATAAAATATGTATTTGTATGCAAAATATGCAAAGGAGGGAAGATTTTAGGAGCCGTGTAAACATGACACGTATGATTATCCTCGAGATATGCTTAACGTCTTATGTGTTCCACAAATATTCAGTAGTTTGCTAATCATGGCTTTGCTTTGTGGTGTAATGGGTCAGGAGAACTGAATCCAAGTGGTGACTCCACTGAATAATAGCGTTGGGAACTTGGGGAAGTCTAAATTTCAATCTACTTCTCTACCGAGTGGAATAACGAATGCCGGATCTATTTGTTTCAAGGATTAAGTAAGATCACAATTATGGAAAACTTTGCAAACTTTGAAGTGCTAGACTAATGGGAATCATTCGCATTTATTTAGTTCAGCACTCAGATTTAAGTCATTAACTTTTTAAACACGCCCAGCCCTCATCCTATGTGTTGAGTGCCTATTTGCGGAGTATTTTTAACCTGGATATATCCTTTCCTGAAACCAATCCTCATAGGCTTTGTCCTAAATGGGCACCAAAACGAGATTATTGCTGCATCTTTGGTCCACCATAGCCGTTGTCTTTCATTTTAATCAACTGTAAGAGAGAAAAGTTATCTGAGATCGTTTGGGGACAGGATGGGGAAGGGAAGAGATGAGAAATAAATGTTTAACTGAATAGGTGTGCCAACTTTTAAAATATAAAATAATTTCAGAGAGAATACAGGCTGAGACCTAATTTATTGGACAAATACACTTGGGTCAGGCATTACTAAAATCATATCTTTTATATGCAAAATATTATGGGAGGCACTCTCGGGGCCACAGTAATAAAATGCAGTTTCCGTCCTCAAGGACCTTAGATTAGTCCACTAAAATATATAATTTTATTTTCCAACACATTTGTGACTGTTTTGTTAATGTATTGTTTCTAAAAATAATTTAGGATTTCTAAGAAAATTTCTTGGAAGATTTCTGGCAAGGATTCATTGGTCTTCTGTTAATATAGCTACTAAACAATGTACTAGTATTATATGAGTTGGATAAATAAAAAGTATAGCAGAATCTGAAGTTAAAAAGTAAAGATCAAGTTTTCTTTAAGTTTAGCTTGAATTTTATCTAAACGTTAGCCCTTAGTTTGTTCAGTCTTTGCCCCTTTAAGAGAAATCCACACGTTAGGGTTTGAGAGCTCTGTTTTGGTTGGGATAGGGAGCATTTGTAAAGAAGCAAGTCCCAGTGCTAGAGTTTCGTGTGGCTCCCCAGTGCTGCGGGTGTGAGTTTCTCTCCAGTCTAATTTCATTGCCCCGGTGGATGACCTTTATTATAACAACAAGGAAAAGAAGCGACAAACCTGAGCACCCTTACAAAGATGGATGTTGATAAAAGCCTGTTTTAATATCACTAACCACTGGGGGTTTTTCTCATCAAGCCAAAGGGCAGAATAGGAAGAATCTTTGCTTTTTAGCCTCAGACAGCGATAATAGATTTGTGGATAAAGAGAGTGACAACAAAATCAAAATGTTGATGCTTCTTTTGCGATGTCTAGCCCCTTCTAGAGCAGGAATTATTTTCATAAGGCACAGACAGAATCCATTTCCATGGAGCGTTCTTAATGGTTCCTGTCAGAACAGAATAGCTGGGAAACATATGGTATCCATTTCCCTGTATCACTTGGAAAAAATTTCACATGTAAATAAAACCAACATAAAAGTGTAGCCCTTTGAACCCAGGATCTTATACAATACATAAATATATTGGTACAATGTGCTCTTTGTGTTGACCCACTGAGTTACGTGCTTTTAAATTTTTTTTTATTACATCCTGAGATGCACATTTTCAAGAATTTCCAAAGACATGAAAGCAGTTAGAAGTATTTGTTATAAAACTTTAAGTGAAATGCAAACATTACCAATGTATCTGAGCACGCTTTTCCCTATAGAAAAAGGGGTGTATAAACTGTCTCTAAATTACAGGCCTCTTTGAATGCTGTGACTTAAATGATACGAGAAAGCATTAAACCGCGAAAACACACCAGATTTTAGTGCAGGAGAGCTGGGTTCAAATTGCAGCTCTGTTGCTTCTTATCTCTATGTTCTAAGGCAAATAACTTCCTTTCCCTCAGCCTTCTTGGTCTCTCCTTTTCTTTTCTCTGGGTTTTTGTGATTTTATTTCCTCCTACTTTTCCTCCTCCCTTTCTTAACTATTCTTCAGTCTCCTTTGCTGGCTCATCATCCAGATCATTCTGACTAACTCCGAGGTTACCCGAAGGCTCTTCCTTGGGCTCTCTTCTTTCTCTGCACTCCCAAATCACAACTGCTCATTGAACTCTCCAAACTGGAAGCCTCACAGACATCTCGAACTCAGCATGTCTAAAACACAACTAATGATCTTTTTAATTTTCAATTATTGTGAGCAGGTTTTTTAAATGTACATAATAAACTCAACATAGTACTTTTAAAAACGCTCTTGCTTGTCTGCGTTTCCCTCTGAAATTCCTTTTGTTCTCGTCTGTGTATTTTAAATCTGCTTCAGTAACAGTTTTCTATTTGATTCCCTCCCTTTTCTGGGCAATATTGTTGCTAACTCTCCCCACACATCCAATGCCCCCCATTCCATCAAAAACACAATAAAAATAAAAAACAACAACGTACATTTGCCTTGTCAGAGAGCGTATCTCATTCTGTATTTTGGATCCATCACCAGAATTCAATAGCATTAGATAGAGTGAGGAACTTGGAGTTGAGAAGGCCAAAGTTCAAATTCTGATTCATATACCACTTGTATAACCCCCTAGGCAAGACCCTTTCTCAGCCTCAGTTTTCTCATCTGTAAAATAGGGTCAATAATAGTATCTACATTCCAGAGTTTTCATGTGGATCAAATGAAATAACTTATATAAAGTTCTTTGTATACCTGAAAATGTAAGTGCTAGTTATTATTGAATAATGATAAATATATTATTATTTTATTTATTTCTACATAAATATATATTTCATTATTATTATTAAAAATAGAACCCCAAATAAAAACCACTTTTATTTTAAACTTCTCTGTTTCTTTCTAGAGAAATTCTTCTAATTTCTGATTTGCAGTCTCCTCATTTTTGATTCATTCTTTTCCCTCATCTCCAATATTCAATCAGTAGCTAAATAATATTTTTTTCTTAATTCCAGTGGAAAGGAAATATGAAACAAGTTTTGGACTTTCTGCCACTCAGGTGGAACAAATGGCAGTTGAAATGTTAAGAGAGAAGATATTGACAAGAATGACAGTTCTTGGTGGGAGGAGGGGAACTTGGAGAGTGACAGTTGGGTCTTGTGAGGCTTTTTTTCCTGGCCCTCAGATAGGAAAGAGCACTCTACGTCACTGGATAGAAGTACCTCTATTCCTGGATCTTTCTCAACTATGTGCTGGATTCCTGTGATCACATCATTGAACAAAAGGATTTAAGGGGAGCAGTGTGAACTGTAAGGCTGGTTTTTTAGTGGTGTCAGCCCAAAGAGACAGGCCCAACCAGCTCTGGAAGTCAGAACTTTTCTTCCTCTTGCTGTCTACTGCTAAGACTTTGAGGTTAAGAAAATTAGCACGGATTAGCATAGACAGGAATAAAAGAAACCCCCCACCAGCCTGTGAGGCCTGGCCTCAGCTCAAAAGCTGAGACTCAAACCTAATCTAGATAAATCCCGATTCCCTCTTCCCTGATACCTCCCCAATCTAAACTTATTATTAAAATTCATCTTTATTTAAATAACCGCAGTCAGATAAGAGGACTCTCATTTCAGGGGAACATAGAGGGAGCTGAACCTCAGGACAGCCATTCAACCATAAATGGTACTTATCAGACCCCTGCTGGGCGACCTTGGTCTGGGGAGAGGATTGTCCCTCAGGAGGGTCCGTGCTTACCTGCTCTGGAGTATCTTCAACATCAATCCATAGAGAAGACGTCCCCTCAGTCTATCATAGGTAGCCCATTTCTCAGGAACCCCAATTTTCAAAGATAGCCTCTAGGCAGATGGCATCTCTCTCCTTTTACCTCACCGGCAACCATATTCCCTCTGTCCCTTCAACCCCTCCATTCCCTGTTACAAAACCTTCCCTATCCCCTGTACCTCTTCTGTCCTCTACAATCCCTTTAACTTTACATCCCCCAAGGTCCTTCTTGTACATCCCATTTTCATTTCTCACACCTTTGCCCCCTTAGTTCAGGTCCTCATCACCTCTCATCTTGGACTATTGGAATGATCTAATCGGTTTCCCCATTTCAAATCTCCCTATTTTCCATATAGTGGCTGAACTTATTTTGTTTTAATTTTTTTCCTTCTTCATAATGAATATAGTCACATATGAGTATATCAGTCTACAAAGAAAAAAACAAAAAAGGATTATGTAAGAAATAGTTTATTATGTTTATTCTCCCTGAATCCAGGTCCTTTCTGGCTTTATCCACTCTGCTGTGTAGCTGCCCCTTTAGCACTGTAGTTTCAACACTGCCCTCCCTGCTTGTATTTTTCCCTTTCTGAACGTCATTTTTCTTTTTTCATTTTTAATAAACCATTGATGGGGGGTCAGGACCAAAATGACAGAGAAGATACACAGACCCGTCCGATCTCTACCAAACTGCCTGTAATGCCTCAGAATGAATTGTGGAGCAGCAAAACCCACAGAAAGACAAAGCACCAAAACAACTCAGAAAGTAAACACAAGGGATCCAGTACAACCTGGGAACACAAAGCAGGTGCCAGAGCAGGTCCCAGCGCTGCAGTGGATTCTGGGAACAGCTGAAGCAGCAGCAAATATTTCTGGATTCTCCATCACAGATAATAAAGAGGATTGGACAGTTGCTCAGAAAGATAGTCCAGAGGCGCCCTTGCTGATTCTGGGTGCAAGATTCTTCTTGTCCTGCCTACATGCAGATACAGTCAGAAAGGGGAGGAGGAGACCCTCAACACTGCTTCAGGGTGGAAAAGAGCACATTTTGTTACCCTTAGACCAAAGCACAGACTGGAGACTATTAAACATGTTCTCTTTTTATAACACCACCTTGAAAACACTGAAAGCCGATAGATTCCCAGAGGCAGCTCTGAAGGCAGCTGCACAAAGCTGACTTAGAAAAGTGCTCCCCTGAGTTCATTGACAGACTCCCAACTTTAATGTGTTTAAAAATTTAAAAAGTGAAAAAGACTAGAAAATGAGTAAACAACAACAACCTTAGAAATGGGATTTGATGTCAGGGAAGATCAAAATACAGACTGAGAAGAAGACAACTCAGTTGATAATGCCCCAACCAACACTCTACACCAGCAACAAATACCATCACTAGGTTGGTGTCCCAAAGAGATAAAAAAACAAAATATGTACTAAAATGTTTAAAGCAGCTCCTTTTGTCAGAGCAAAGAACTGGAAAATGAGGGGATGCCCATCAATTGGGGAATGGCTGAGTAAGTTATAGTGTATGATTGTAATGGAATACTATTGTGCTCTAAGGAATGACAAGTAAGAAAAGCTCAGAAAAAACTGGAAAGACTTTGAAATGAAACAGAGTTAAATAAGTGGAACCAGTAGAACATTGTGCACGACCACAGAAATACTGTACAATGAACAACGATGACTAACTTGGTTAATCTTAGTAATGCAGTGATCCAAAACTATCCCAAAGGACTCCTGATAAAAAATGTTATTTGCTTCCAGAGAAAAATAATTAATTGCTGCTGAATAAAGAATAAACAAACTTTTTCACTATTTCTTAGTTTTTTTTTTAATTTTAAAAGTATTCATATGAGAACATGTTTTACATGATTGCACATGAAAAATCTATATGAGATTACTGACCATCTCGTGGGGAGGGAAGAGAGAGGGAAGAAGAATAAAATTCAAGACTCACTATTCTTGAAAATGTTGGAATCTCTTTTTTACATATAATTGGGAGAAAATATAATTGAAAATAATAATAATCCATTTGATAATTTTTTCTTCCTTTTCCTTTTTAATGTGAATATCGCTATCCCCCCAAGTTCTGCAACTCTTCCCCAAAACAGAAACATGAAATTTCTTCCTTATAAAATTAATCATACATAAATACAAAACAAATTCATCCTTTGACTGAATAGGTATGTTTCATTTTGTATTTCTAATTCATCATCTCTGTGCCAAATGGAAAGCATCAGTCTCTTGGAGTTGGTTTTGGAGTTTTTGCTTTGATCATAGTTCTTAAGTCTTTCCTGGTTTGTTTGGTTTTTTTTTTTACAATGTTATAATTCTATAAACTGTTTTAGTTCTCACTTGATTAGGCATGAAGTCATACGAGTCCACCCAAGGTTCTCTGAATCACGTCTTTTTGAATGACAAACTTAGAATAATTTAGAAATTGCCATTTCTAAATGCAAAGTGATTCCATTTCATCTATATGTCATTATTTCTTAAGATGGCTCTGGTTGAAAAGCATTCCCTTCTCTTCTAAAACTTTGACACACATAAAAAAGGGGATGCTATAAATATTTTCCTACATGTGAGGCCTTTCACTCCTTCTTTGACTCTCTTAAGGATATAGCCAATTGGGGGATTGCTAGGTGACTTATATGGTTCCAAGATTGGCTGGACCACTTCATAGTACATTAATGTGCCTCCCTCCTCCCACAGCCCTCCCAATAACCCTTATTTTCATTGTTTGTCATCTTTGCCAGTGTGTTTGGTGTGAGGTCTTATTTAGCATTTTTATTTAGCATTTTTTGGGATTTTTATTTGGTGTTTATTTAGCATTCTTAATTAGCATTTTCTTATAGTTAGTGAATTGGTGCATTTTTCATATGATTATTGATAGTTTTCGTCTCTTGAGAATCATCTGTTCGTATTCATTTGAGTGAGTGACATGTTCCTTATTTGTATCAATTACTGATACATTTTGGGTATAAAACCTCTACTGGAGAAAGTTTCTGCAATGGTTTTCCCCACAGAACTGTTTCCCTTGGCTTCGAACTGCACTGATTTTTTAATACAGAAATATTTCAAATTTATGTAATCAAAATTGTCCATATTATCGCCCATGGTCCTATTCCTTAAGCATTCTTTCCCTATTTACATTTGCAAAATTTATCTCTGCCATGCTCTTCTAATTTGTTTATGATGTGAAATTTTATAGAATAGACATTGCATTCATTTGTCATTGTTGTGGTACACAGTGTGAAATGTTGTCCTAACCTTAATTTCTTCCAGATTGTTTTCCACTTTCCCAGAACTTTTTGTTAAATACAGAATCCTTCCCTCAATATAATTGAGATGCTTGGGTTTATAGAAAAATATGATACCATATTTAATTGTTTCTCGGTCTTGTGTACCTTATTTATCCTACTGATCAGCTTTTATATTTTCTTTTTAAGGATAAAGATAGGAACAAGATGGGTTTATAAATTCTAGTTTTATAAGAAATCCTGGAGGAGAAAACTTCCTTTCTCAAAGCAGATTGGCACCTTCTCTGGGATTTAAAATCTTAAAGAGTTGCTTGAGAAGTTAAGTGATTTGCCTAGGGTCACATAACCAGCATGTTCCAGAGGTGGGAATTGAAACCAGGTTTTCCTAGCTCTTACATCAGCATTCCGTCCATTAAGTTATTATACATTATCTCAAATCAATTGTTAAGTAGTAAAGTGGTTTGGATGATGCTGCTTTAGTCTGCTGTTTGGGGGACCCTTTCCTTTCCACTTTTTGAACTTATTTCCCTCAAAATTTGGATTATGTCCCTTCAAATTAATTTTGCTGTTTTTTCCAATTTGATAAAACAACAATGCCTGACACTTAATAAATAAATATTTGTTGACTTGGCTTGAAATTTAATTGTGATCGCATGAAACCGATAACTTAATGTAAAAATTATTATAATACTTATTTTATTGGCATGACCCCCATCATGAGCAATTAACATGATTATTGCTTTGTATGAGAGTTTGAGATATGGTTCTTCTAAGCCCCCTTTCTCCTTTTTTCCCATTAATTTCTTGGTATTCTTTTTTCATTAATTGTTTTTCATTCATTTCTTTCTGATTCTTGACCTTTTTTTTTTCTCCCTGAAATTTTGTTTTAGACTTAAATTGGTTCAGGAGTGAGAGGAAAGTAAACAGAGATAACAACCATAGAAAATAAAAAAAATTCCCTAGAACTTGAAAAGAGGAAAGATATAGAAATGAAACAGAGGAGCCTAGTGAAAGTTTTTTAAAGGATGGGGAAAGGTTTGAGGATGTTTGTAGGCAATAGAGAATGAAGTTATGAAGATTTGAAGAGATCCCAAACGCAATAAAAAGTACTGTATCCAAGAGGTAAATCTTGGGGACAAAGTGAGTAATTCCAAAATATCTACAAGCACATTCGCAGAAGAAGAAAATGACTTGACCTTAAAAACTCTTAAGGAAAACTGGAAGAAATGAAATTAGGGGGAATTTAACTGAAATAATAGCTGTTGAGGGAATAATTAGGAGAATTCAAAAGTAAGGACAATAGAATACATTACCATAATGATTATTCAGTTCTATTTATTTATGTTATTATATATATATATATATAATTCTCCACATAAACATACATGTGTATACATAGAGTAAATGTGAGGAATCTAAAAAGAGAAGGTATTAGTAGGTGGGGCTGGGGAAAGGTCTGCACATACAAGATGGGTTTTGTGCTGAGTCTTCAAAGAAGCCAGAGAACTGAACAGGTAAAGGTGAGGAAGCACATCATTCCAGGCATGAGAGACAGGCAGTGCACGAAACCCAGAGATGAGGGATGGGCTGTCTTAATAGAGGAGTTGTCAGTGATTTAATCATACAATTCATGGAGGGGAAAAGTTATGACTATGAATGTAAGAAGGGAGCAGGTTCTCAAGAACTCTACATCCCACAAGATTTACATTTGATTTAAGAAGGTAATAGGGAGCTACCACAACTCACCAAGCAGCAAATCTATACCTTAGAAAAATCACTTTGGCAGGCGAGTGGAGAATATATTGCAGGGGGAGAGATTTTGAGGCTGGAGGCCATGTAATAAACTGTTACAATACCTGAGTTGAAAAGTGATGAGGGACCGAACTAAGATTGTTACTATATGAACAGAGAGAAGGCATGAAAAGGGGGAAAAAAGACATACGAAAGATGGAAAGGAAGAAATGACAGGACTTGGCATGAATTAAGAGTATGGGATGAGAATAAGAATTGGGAACGACCTAATGTTTTAAGATTATGGTGCTCTCAATAGTAACAGGGACGTTTGAGAGGAGAATTTGAGCAGAGCTAATGAATTTTGTTTGGACGTGCTGCGTTTGAGATGCCTATTGGACATATATTTTCAGATATCCAAGTGGTACGTGAAGATGTATGACTAGCTCAGTGGAGAATCTGGGTCTCTCCTTCTCTCTAAATTTGGTCATCTGCAGAGTAATGATATCAAATGCATATTAACACAATGATCAGTCGTGACTCCAGAAGACAAATGACAGATAGCATGCCTCTAATCCCTTGACAGAGAGGTAATAGACTATCAATTTAGAATGAAACATACATATTCAGACATGACCAATATATAAATTGTCTCCTATTTCTTTTATTTGTAAGAATGGAAGATGTTCCCCCTGACCCCCGGGGAGTAAAAGAAGTAGTAGGAATAGTGATCCCCAAAAAGGAAAAGAAAAAAGTGAGCCGGTGAAACATTTAAAAATTATACAGAAGAGTACAGGAAGAATTTCTCAGGGATCTCCAGATTAAGATTAGCCTTGGCACTAGTGTATTCAATTTATTATATACTTTTTTTTAAAAAGATGAATTTCAGTTTCAAAACTGATCCATTTTGTCTTATCTTTTTATATGGAAACATTCATGTTTATTGATGTTTGTAATTTGGAATAACTTAGAATTAAAATCCTTGAAGAAAAAGAAGAATGAAACTCTCGTTGGTTTTGTATAAAGGAATGATGCTAAATTATTTATCAGTCAGCAAAGTTGAAGAGGCCCCATGGCAGAATAGTACTCTGCTGGGCATCTTTTTCCCATCATTTTTCCCTCCTGGCCCAGTAGTCTAGGCTTCCTCTGAACCATTTCTAGAATCTCTACTTGAACAATGAGTGTATACTGCTGCCCAGTGTAGTGGTGGCAGTGATGGGTCTGTGCAAGGTGGGACAGGCCCATCCCAGCCAGCGCTGCAGCCTCCGCTATCCCAGACAGTGTATACAGATTTGTTCATAGTTTTTTTTTTTTTTTTATAGTCTGGCCCTCCAAGGTCTGAACTGGCCCCCTGGGTAAAAAGTGTGGGGGGCCCTGCTTTAGAGTGTTCCCAAATTAGATTATACATTTTAGGACCACAATAGATTATCTTCTAATTCTATCATTCATATCCTGCATCCAGTACTTCCTCTGCCCACTGTGAGCATATAGTAAACACTATTGAGTGATAATACAACCGTCCCAAAGAGATAACCAACTAATGTGTTCTTATGATCTCTCTAAAGAAACAGATCTTCCCACAATCCCTCTCCACGTCTCCTCCGTTAGTGATTTGGTCCCTGATTGGTCTCTGTGTGTCTGTGGTGTGGCTAAGATGATCTCTGAGAAACCTTCACACATGAAGATTTAATCCTGGCTTAATTTGGATAGAATGTGTGTCGGTCAAGGTGTTCTTAGGATCCACTCTAGCAGAAACAAGACTCTGGGTGCCTTCTAATAACCCTCCTTTCCTCTTTTAGTTTCTAGTTCTACCTGGAACTGCGGCGTCTCAACTCTTATTACAAATGCACAAAAGCCAACTGGGATCGCAGATGTCTATAGTAAGTTTCGCCCTGTGAAGAGGGTTTCCCCCTTGAAACACCACCCGGAGACCCTTGAGAACAATGAGAGTGATGACCAAAAGAATGAGAAGGTGGAGTACCAGAAGGGAGGAGCTTTTGATCAGCCACCTCCAACGGAACAGCTCTGCCCTGGAGATGGAGAAGCCCTTAAAAGTAAGAGCATTGAGCCCAGTGTCTTATTGGGAGAGCTGGAGCATTATGATCTGGACATGGATGAGATTCTGGATGTGCCTTACATTAAGTCAAGCCAACAGCTTGCTTCTTTTACCAAGGCAGCTACAGAAAAGAGGATTGTGGGTATCTGTTCCACAGTGAATGGCCTTTCTGGCAAGAGCAACTCCACGGGCAATGCGGAGAACTTGACAACCAGCATGACACCCTTTTGCGTCTTGTCCCCAGTAAAAAGCTCTCACTTGAGAAAAGCTCCATCTCTTGTCCTTGATCAGCACAAGCATTCTTCTGAAGACCCAGAGCTTTCTCCAGCTCTGCTTCCATGCAATTCAGTCCATGAACCTGAACCCCCGAGCAAGGGATTCCTTAACAAAGCCTTTGCTGACCCCAATATGCTAAAAGTTGAAAACATCCTGCCCAACAGCGGCCAGCTCAGGACTTTACACCTGCAGTCCTCAGCCACAGAACCCAAACTGGATGAGCAGAAGAGCCATGTGAGCTGGAATCCAGGAGTCCCAGAAGAAAGGAGTGAGGATGTGAAAAAGATCAAAAGCATTCTGAATATTGTTAAAGAAGGGCAGATATCACTCTTGGTAAGTACCACCATGTACCTTGTAACATCTATAAATGGAGCACAAATGGAATTTAGTTGGCCAACCTCACTGGCCCCAGAGTAGCAAGCATGTTATTTTCCGTTCTGTTTTGAACTTGCAGCTTTAACTCCAAGATTTGGGCTATCCAATTTTCAAAATAAATGGATTGAAGTAAACACAAGGAAAAAGAAGTATAGCCCCCAGTTTATTTTATTTACATTTAATCTCACCATTTGAACTGAACCAAAGAAAATGCATTTTTTCCTGAAAAGAAAAAGCATCAATCTGTTCCTAAGGTTGAATCTTAAATCTCTTCCTTTCCAATTGTGATCAACTTATGTATTTCTTTGTGGACTGATGTCTTTTCCTTCTGGTGACAGGCTCACCAGAGGAAGAGGTATTTCTATGGAAGTGTTTGTATCAACTTCTTCAGTACATATTCTTGAGCACTTTGATTATACCCTGATTTAGATGAAATTTTGCCTTAGTTCCCTTTTTTGTTCCCAGAATCTAGAGGAGAAAATTCCTCCCAAAATAACCAGATTTAAGATAACCCAGTAAACAAAAAGATCTAAAGGGAAATAGCTCTGTATCAGAATGCCGTTTAAACTTGAAACAAGCCCAGTTGTAAACTGTTATTGATGATGTGATGCTGTAGAAATCATATTTAATCACTCCAATATGTATCCTGGTAATGTAGTTCATCTAACAGATTTTTAACACCTTACTCTCAGAAAATGAGCTTTAACCATTATCAAAGATTATATTTTCATTCATAATTCATATAATATGTCTATAATTACACAGGGAAGTGTAAGAGAATACATAGTGTAGGAGAAATACCCCTGGGTTAAGGAACAAGACTGGATTATTATGCTACTTCTTGACTGTGTGATCCTGGGCCAATCAACAAACTTCTTTGTGTTTTCGGTTTTCCATATGTGAAGTCACAATAATAATAGCTGCCCTGTTTGCCTCAAGGTGACGTTCCAAAGATCCTGTGAAATAGTGCATAGCAAAGCATTTTGAAAACCAGGTGCTTTGAAATAGTTGATATTATTATATAATGGAGTAAATAAAATAAACTACTTATCCCCCCCAAAAAAAACTTCCTTTTTTCTCCTTCATGCCCTTTGTTTCTCCCTCTCACCCTCCCTTTCCTCTTCTCCTCTCACAAATGAAAGATCCAGGAGGCAGCTAGGGAACTCTTTGGATCGAGAGCCAAACCTAGAGACCCAGAAACTGGAGATCTTGGATTCAGATCTGGCCTCAGACACTTCCCGGCTGGGTGACCCTGGGCAAGTCACTTCACCCCCATTGCCTAGCCCCGACCACTCTTCTGCCTTAGAACCAATACCCAGCCTTCTAATTCAATTGATTCTAATCCAGAAGGAAAGGGCTTAAAAATGTGGAAGACCCTCTTCCGTTCATGGATCAGTTCCTCTTCCCCTGACCCTGATGAGGGTGACTCTGATACCTCCAGGGAGGGGAACTGCGCTTGGCTGGGGAGATGCAGCCACCGAGTCCTTGAATAGCTGAAATGGGACACGCTCACGCTTCCTGTTCTAATAACAAAGGGATAGCCCGTCCGAGAGGCACTGCGAAGCGTTTGGACAGCCAGGACCGTGGCTCTTGGCAGTCAGTTCCTGCTCTAGCGCAGGGCTCTTCCCGCACAGGGATCCGTGGGTGGATTTCAGGGGAATCTCGTCTTGGAGAGACCCAGCTTTAACTGAAAGTTCCGTGTCCTTCCATTGTGGCTTATAAAGACAAACACGTTCTGAAAAGGGCTCGCAGACCTGGTCAGAATCCCCCGTCTTAAAGCGTTGGATGAATTAACAGGAATTCATCACCGCTCGCAGGTAGAAGCCGAGGACAGATTCGAGGGCCCCGCCGTTGCCGCGCCCGGTTCCCCGTCACGCCTCCCCTCCCCCCACGTTGACTCTCGGATAATTCCCCGCCTTTTGCTTCCGTAGCCGCACCTGGCTGCAGACAACCTGGACCAAATCCATGACGAGCGCGGGAACAACCTGCTGCACGTCGCAGCCTCCCAGGGCCACGCCGAGTGTCTGCAGCACCTGACGTCCTTGATGGGAGAAGACTGCCTGAATGAGAGGAACGAGGACAAGCTCACGCCGGCCGGCCTCGCCATAAAGGTACGTCTGCGCGGAGAGCTCGGCGCCGGCTCGGAACTCTTCGGGGTAGAACTCGGGGTTGGGTTTGAAGAACTGGAGCGTTTGGGGAAAGCGCGGGCTTTGGTGGGCGGCCGCTCGTGCTGAGCCCCTCCCTATCCTTTGGGGCCAGCGCAGCCTGTCCCCAACGCCGGACTGAAGGCCTTCCAGGCTTTGGGGCAGGACCGGCCAAAGCGTGCCCACGTTGCCGGCTTAGGGCCCCAGAGCCCAGTGCCGGCTTCGCCAAATGAGGAAGGCTCAGAAAGCGTTCGGGCACAAGGAACCACGCGCTTTGCTTTCTGAACGTGCTTTTTAACATAAATGGTGGAAAACGTGCCGTTAGCCAATGATGACCCGTTAGTGTTTAATTCAGATTTACTATGTAAGCTTGTGATGAAGACGGAAAATCCTGATGACAAGAAAAAGGGATACAGCATCTCATTCAGTGTGGCTGCTATTTGCCCCCCAGTTCATGCCTATACGTCTTTTTTCTCCTTTCAAAAGAACTCTTATTCGGGAATGCAACCCATATTTGGTCCATTGTGTCGTATTTCCTCAACATTATAACTTCCTTTTTTTTTTTTAAACCCTCACCTTCCCTCTTGGAGTCAATACCGTGTATTGGTTCCAAGTCAGAAGAGAGGTAAGGGCCAGGCAATGGGGGTTAAGTGACTTGCCCAGGGTCACACAGCTGGGAAGTGTCTGAAGCCACATTAGAACCCAGGACCTCCCATCCCTAGTCCTGGCTCTCCATCCACTGTGCTGCCCAGCTGCCCCCTCCACATTATAACTTTAGATCTTTACAATTAACTATTTCTGAGTTTTTTTGTGTAAGATCCAATTTCACATCAGTTAACTAGTAAAAAGGATAATGAACGGGTCTGTTGTTACTTCAGGTTAGCTCTTCCTGTTTCTTGGTAATTATGAAACACTCTCATTTGCTCCTCGGTGGATGTCACTCACAAGATGAATGATTTTTTAAGTATATTGTTAAGAGAGGAGCATTCAAGTGCTTCAGAGAATCCAACGGCCTCTTAATGGACCCCATCAGAAGTTTAAATGCGTTGTTGAGAGCTTCAGTAGAGCTCTGCATGCACTTTGTCAAAAACTACGCAAATTCAGCAGAATTTGCTTTGGGGAAATCCGCACTCGAGTGCCTCAGTGACAGGAAGGTGAACTCTTCAAAAGGAGAGTCATTAAACATTTCTCAAGTGCCTGATGTGCGCCAAATACTGTGCCCAAGTTTAGGGATCCAAAGAAAGGCCAAAAAGACTCCCTGCTCTGAGGAAGCTCACCATCTAATGGGGCCAATGGCGTGCCAACAACTGCGTACAAACCTCCCGGAAGGCACTAGAATGAAATGGGATCGGAAAGGGCTTCTTGTAGAAGATGAGACTTGAAGAAAGCAGGGAAGGCTTCATAAATAGGAAAACAATCACCATGAAATGCAAAGCCTGTAACTCCCAAAGACGGTCCTTCATTAATACAGGAGATGAACCGTTTTCTGAAGAAGTCACCGCTCCACTACCTTGAGAGAGAGAGAGAGAGAAAGAGAAAGGGAGAGAGAAGAAGCCATCCACTAAAGAGCTAGGCTACCACCTGATGTGAAGGTGCCTCTGGATTCTGGAAGGCTCCGCTAGACAAATTCAAGCTCCTGCTGGATGCAGTTCTCAGAGCAGCTGAGTGAAGCAATGAAGATGGGTCACCAAGTGATGATTTTTTTTTTTTTGTGGCCACTACAACCTCTGAAAGATCACTTATGAAAGAGACAAGAGGAGGCTGATACCTGATTAGATGACAAAGCTCCCAGATCAACCCAGAAATCATAAGTGAAAGAAAAGTCAATAATTCCCTCATTTTCTCTCTTTATCTACATATATACAAACATGCACACACATTTGTAAATATAAAAAGTTGTTCTTTATCTCAGCCGTTGTCCCTCTGTATCTGTTTCTCTCTTTGTCTTCGTCTCTAGTCTATCTTTTGTAAATCTAGATTTCCATATATCATATTTTTTAAACTGAGGTACAGATGTCTTTTTGTTAACAAAAGAAAATTATTCAGACACAACATAGGGAGATTTTTTTTTCTCTTCAGTACAAAGTAACCTTTTCTTTGAATTCAAATTGAACCTCTAAGAAAGCAAAAAATATAATTTTGCTTTGATTAGATTTCTATAAATGAAATCTGATTTGTATATTATGTTTATAAGGAAAAGGAAAGTTAAGCGTACAAACTTGATCCCACTTATGTGATTTTATTTTCTCTACTTCAAAATATTTAAAAAACCTTTCCTTTTGAATGATTTTGTGCCTCGATTAAATAATGGATAAGGAAAGGTTGTCTTATAGGTGTGAAGTTGCAGAATGACAGCCCTTTGACTTTCCCTGGAATATGCAAATACAAAAGAGTTTCTATCTGATAAATACTTTTTAAAATATCTTTCTAGAAAAAGAAATTGAGACTTCATGAGGTCAGTTGACTTGCTAAATTGAACCAGATCTCCCATGTATGGATACCGTGTACCATATTATGTTTTATAAGACTACTATCAATGAGTAGCTCATCCCTTTTCTGGGACTCAGTTACTCCATGTGTAAAAACAAAAAGTTGGTTCAAAGATATTATCATGAACACACATGAACACAGACTTAGAGCTGGAAGGGACCTGCCTTTAGAAGACGGTGAGTCCAACCATATCATTGTACAGATGAGGTACCAAGAACTAAAGGACACGCAGAGTCTCATAGAAGCTAGATGCTCTGAAGCCCTCCTTTTCTCCTTTTCTTCAACTCTCCAAGCACTGATTTCTCTATCGAATGAGGGCACTTCTTACATTTTCTGCTACAATGGCATTATTCTGAGGAAGGTGCTCTGTAAACCTAAAAACATGGTAGAAATATGAGTGGTTATTCCTTACTATGCAGTCATGAAGACTGGCAAAAGAGGGAAAGTAGCCCAGGAGGAGGAAGGTTGCAGCCATGGTTGTCTTTCTAAACACTGTCAGGCCAGATGGATAAAGAGGTGGTTCCTGATGAACCTGGCTTGTCTTCAAACTGAAGTATGATTAGTTGGTGACTTCTGAGTTAATCCTTTCTCCATAATACACGAATATGTTATTAAAAATATGGATTATTACCTTATGAGCAGTCCTTTTCTCTGTGGAACATGAGTCCATTCCATTTTGACCATCTTGATTCACAACCTTCTAGCATTTTAGAAACGTGTCCAATGTTACTTCATTGCTAATAAGATTTTGATTTGATTTGAAACTAACCGACTTCTACTGCAAATGCTTGTGATCTGTTTCTGAATGTTGGTGATATGAGGTTGATGTCTAGATCTCTGGATTCTGTGCCTGGAACATACGTAATCAACTGCTGATGGTAGCGTTTCTTTTACCAGTGCTAGTTGAAGCCTAGCTGCCTTCTTATCCCATGCGATTCTTATCTGTATCCTTCTGTAATTGTGGAGGCTTTATGGACATGTTATTCCTTCACTGATCCCTTTAGCTTGTGAGCTCCTCAAGGGCCAAGACTGTCTTTTGGCTTTCTTTGTATCTCCAGCACTTAGCATAGTGCCTGGCACTGACTTAATACATTTTTATTGATTGACTGACTGACTGACTGACACACATTTACTTTTCGTAATGGAGCACTCCATTCTTTGGTAGAATCACCAAAGCACTCCACCTCAAGGTGTTCTATCTGTTGTTGTGACTCTCCTGGATGCAGACCTTTCTGTAAGTCTTTGAATCATCTGTTAACAAGACTCAGGGTGTCCATCTGTTGTCTTTTGTTCCCATAACCTATCTGCCCGCCTCCTTTTTCAGTTATCCTTAATATTGTCATCAGCCCTAGCACGTATGCTGCCATCTACTTATGTGGGCTCCATGCATTTCTAGTATGCGCTCGGCTCTCTGGCTATCTAGTGAAATGGCACTGGGGAGAGCATATTAGTGCTGAAAATAGAGGCCTTAGTGACCAGGAACAGCTTGTAACTAGTGTGACCTGTCACACTTACAGCAGTACAACTGGGAAACTAACATTTTAGGCTATTCGAAAGGACATTTTCTTGGTTTTCCATTGTAATCACTGCTTCAATGCTCCAAGTTTCTAAAACATTGATCGATTGGAAGGGGAAGATTTTTTACTTGCTAAGTAAAAATGACTTGAGAAATAGAAGAGTTCATTTATTCTTTCTGGAATTATGCTGGCCTTATGTCTTTCAGACCCACTGCCAGTGACTCCAAAAACTCATTACTCTTGACCGACGTCAGCCAAATAAATGTTCTTTAAGAAACGCTCATTCATCAAAGAGTGGACGTTGGTATTTTTAAATAGTCCTTGGCCAGATTCTCCTCATTTAGGAACTTGTTTAATCTTAGTTTCTAGCGGTGGCTTTTTTCACATAATTAACAAGCAAAGGATTTAGAAGTTACCGGAATGATTTGAGGTAGCTGAAAAGAAGTAGAATTAATTAGGATACCGATTGGAAAGTACATGAGAAAGAGATGTAGAAAGGCAGCGGATGACAGATCTCTTTCCTAGAGTCCTTGTCAAAGCAAGAAAGCCTAAGCTAGTCTTATGCAATTTGTCATTATTGAGTGCCTTCTAGGTACAAATGCTAATAGTATTTGATAGTAAATGCTATCCGAGTCTAAGGATTGAACTCTGGCCGCTCCGGTCACTGACCCCTGGGAGGGCCACCGTGCTAGATGGACTCCAGGGAACAAAAGAATTTGGGGATCCTCTATACCATGTGGGAGAGTCAAGAGGCAGGGAAAGATGACTGACATCACTAGAGCTACAAGGAAATGGGGGTGTTCAAACAACACTGATGGGATACAATCCAGCTTGGGAAAGGAATCATGGCTAGAGGCTGGGGTGTAAGAAGGGGCTGCTTCCAATGGACACTAAAGGATGGTTCCTGGCCAGGTGTGGATCTTCTTGGGAAAGGTCTGATACACTAGAAGAGGGTCCTTAGCATACGCTTAGTCTCACCCGACAAGGACTGTCCTTTCCCTGAGGGTCCCCCACTCAGTCTGAAACTGATAGCCGGGGATTCCCTTAAGGGTAGATTCTCATGGGAGCAGGGAACAAGGACAAGCTTTGGGGTCTCCAACCTATAAGCTAGTCCTGAAACTTGGGGTTCATCAAATCCCACCAGGCCACAAGTTTGGGGTTCTAGATTCCATGTTGACACTACTGTTAGGCAGTATTGCACTCAGGTTGAGTTCACTTTAGTTTTTAAAAATTAAAAAATGCTGTTCCTTATTCATGAATTTGGGAAGCATTTCGCAAGTAGAACAGTATATATACCATATGAGATATCATAGTTGTCACAATAAGGTAAATATTCTTTAAACTACAATATTAGCCACGAGGGCGTCTGCAGAGAAACCCAGCTGTCACTAATGGGGGCAGAGGAGAAGGCATAAAAGAACATAGCTGGTTCTGCTTGGCGCCCAAGATTGGTTCAGTCTGTTACAAAGGAGACATATAGAGTGTGTCAAGAGTTTAGTCAACAGATGACAAAGCCAGCCGATATTTTGCGCAATTCAAGTGATTCAATGAGAAAATAACCAGGCAAAGCTGCAAAGATGGTGGTTGCCTAGTGTTTCTGCCCCCCCCCCCATGGTTCTCAAACTGACTTATCACTGAGACTTTCTCCACTGATATTGTGAGGTCCAGCTTATTTATTTATAAATTTTAATTTATAAAGTTTATTATCTAACAAAATAGAACCATGTGACCAAGTTTTTCTACCTGCTCAAAATCCCTGCTCCACCAAAGCCACCACAGGAAGGAAAAGAGGCCGAGAGATGGAACTCCACCCAATTTATCTCCTGTCTACATCAGCACGTAGGGTGCTGGGAATTGTAGTTTTGCTGGGGATTGTAGTTTTTAGGGTAACAGATTCAAGTTACACAGCATGTACATTTTTTTTAAAGTACTGTGACTGGGGACAGCTGGGTAGCTCAGTGGATGGAGAGCCAGACCTATAGACGGGAGGTCCTGGGTTCAAATCTGCCCTCAGACACTTCCCAGCTGTGTGACCCTGGGCAAGTCACTTATAAAAATTAAAATTAATCTCAAATAATAAAATATTGCATTTTAAGAGATTTAAGTGATCATTAGAAATCAAGGAATAAAGAAGATACAAAATAAAGACCATATGCCCATGGCTGATTAGCCATTTCAAAATCCCCGCTCACCACCTCCGTGCTCACCAACAAAGCCAAAAAGAGGGCGCGACCCCCCATGTCCCTGCAAAAGCCATGGTTCACCAGTGATTTCTTCCAGAACTAAGTTGACCATTTCTGAAGAGTTTTTCAGATAAACAACCACTCATTTCTAACCTTTCTTTTTCACCATTCAGAATGGTCAGCTGGAGTGTGTACGATGGATGGTGAGCGAAACGGAAGCTATTGCAGAATTAAGTTGTTCAAAGGATTTCCCAAGCCTTATCCACTATGCAGGCTGCTATGGTCAGGTAGGTGGTTTCAGAAATTATCCACCCTTTTCTATTTCAAATAACAAACTGGAAAATGTTTACCCTGAAAATGCAGGCCTGTCTTCTAGGAGATCTGATTAAATGTGATCCTAGGCACGTCGCTCAATCTCTGATCGCCTGACAAAAGGATACGTTGCATGCCCTAAAGAAAGAAATGGCAAACCATGCCAGTATGCTTGGCAAGAGAACCCCCAGAAGGACGGTGGTCCCGTGGGATCCTCAAGAGTGAGACACAATGGAACAACAGCATCAGATGTCAAAGGGGTTATTGTAATCATGAAAACTTGCTTTCCTGCAGCTTAGAAAGCGTATCTCTGTCTGAGACAGTGACATGAGTTTTCTCCTTTGCAGAGTCGTGAATTTAATAGCCAACGTTGCCCATTCTGCCCATCTGAGTCTAGAGATGAACCTCATTACCTTTCTTGGAGAGCAGTCAGTCTAAGCTAGCCAGGGAAAATGGAATGATAGTGTGCCAAAGATCCATCGTCTAAGCCCCCAAAGCAGCCATTTATTTCAATAGCTTTAAGCCTATGTGTTTGTGGCAAAAAAGGAAAAGTGTGCTTCTCATGTGTGAACCTCATCTTTTCTGACTTCAGGACAATACCCCATAGGAACAGATTAGTGGTGTTCTCTCTTACAGATGACCATTTCTGAGCATAAAAATCTCAAATTAAAAATAATATTTGAATTGGAAAAAAGCCCTTATACTCAAGTTTAAGGGTGCCACCTCGTTATTCTTCAGTGGGGATTCTGTTTGGTTCACTGGTGGTTCTTTCTGCTGAGTATATTTTCTTTTACCTTGATGGTCTATGGCATTTATTTGCTGTGATGCATGTGGGCCAAGAAAAATGTCCAATTTTATATAAAAAATGCCACAAGAGAGTAGAGACACGTTTATTGTGCCTCTCCCTCACCATCTTCTAAGCCTCCTTATTGACTTTTGGGTGACCTGGGAGAATTCACGGGTTCAATGCATAAACTTCGGCAAGAAAAATTAAAAATGTTTGGAAGGCCGCTCTCCCAGGAATGGTAGAGCGTTACCAGGTTAGCTAACTTACATTCCTCTATTAAGACAAAATGATCGATTAACTTGACAAACAGGACTTGGGATGACGATGATAATAATAGTTGTTATCAGTATGACTATTAGTATTAATAGTTAGCATTTTACAAAGGAGCTAGGTGGTGCAGTGGAGTCAGGAAAACTGATCTTCCTGAGTTCCTATCTAGCCTCAGACTCTTCCTAGGTGTGTGACCATGGGCAAGTCATTTAACCGTTTGCCTTAGTTTCTTCAACTGTAAAATGAACCAGAGAAGAAAATGGTAAACTACTCACGTGTCTTTGCCAAGAAAACCTTTAATATGGCCATGCAGAGTCAGACAAAACTGAAATGATTGAACAACAATTTATGTAGTGCTTTAAGCAAAGTGCCCAATCTTCATTACAATGCCATGAGGCAGTTGATATTATCCTCATTCGACAGATGAAGAAAATGAGGCTGAGATTAAGTGACTTGCTCTGGGTTCCAACCAATCTTGATTCTTGGTCTAATTCTATATCCACTGTACTACTTATCAGTCTGCTTGGGGAAGTGCAGGCTTGGAACCAAAAGATCTAGGTTTGAATTGTGGCTATGAATGAATTATTAACTATTAATTGTGTTTATTAGCCATATGGTGTTGGATGAGTCCCATAACTTCTCTGGATTTCAGTTCCTTATGTGTAAATCTATAATGCCTTATGATATGAAGACATTGGTCATAGGACATCATTGAGCCGGATCATTCCAACGTACAGTGACTGCCATTTTTCATAGTAGAGTTGTTGATCCTTAGTGTAACTAATAGAGGTAAATGTTTCAATTCCCCAATTCACTTTGTCTATATAAATACTGGCTACAAATTATACACAACTTTGGAGAGATTTTGGCTCGGCGTCCATGAAAAGTAGGAAGAACATCCATAACGACTGAAAAATCTAAGTAAAGAGGCTTTGGGCATTCTTCATCTCATAATTCTGACTTCTGTAGGTTGTGTTCAGTGAGAATAATCAACATTGTTTCTCATTTCTTTGAAGCTTTTGGGAAGCAATCGAAAGAAACAATACTGCTTGAGCCTGGTTGGATAATGATGACATTTCTTTGGCTTCGATTAGAAAACTATTGAAATCAAAAGGCTCGTGGAAGAGGTTTTTTAAAATTCTTTACTTCAAACTAAGAATCAGTTTTCAGAGGGAAGGGAAGGGAACAAACATTTAAATACCTACTATGTTCCACTTTGCGTTGTCCTATGAATTAGGAACAGAGTGCCTAAATATTCTGGAAAGATCATTACATGAAAAAATAAGAAAGGAGAAAATGCAGAAGGCCCGTTACATGAGTGAATTCTGTGTCACCAGTCTAAGTACCAGTCACTAATGTACCAGATAACCTGGGAATATGCTGACCTTGGAAAGAGAAGAAGGAAAACATTTTCGCAGGGACTATTCTTAGGTAATCTTATAACATCCAACACAGGCAAGTTCTTTCTGCAAGAAGCAGGAATTGCAACGTGCTCCTTCTGGTTTTATTTTCTCAATAAATACTTCTCTGAAAGATAGTACAAGGCAAAATTACTTTCTTCATTTACTTGTCCTCTGCCCATCATCTATATTCTTCAAGAACTGACTAGACCTGATTGGTATTCTCATAAAAATTAGCTTTAAAGATCCTACTAACATAGGGTGGTGGGAATGGTTGTGATCTGCTGTGATTCATCTTCTGGATGACGGCTCCTGATTTTCCTCATTTTGACAGATGAAGTCCCAGAGGGTGAAATGACTTCATCGCCTGATTGTACAGAGTGGAACTAGCCAAAAGGGATGTGAAAGCAGGAACTTCTAAAGGCATTCAAAGAACAAGCAGACAGTCCTCTTTGCCAGTTTTTTCCCACTTTACACTATCTCTATCCCTTGAGATGCTGTTGGTTGACCGAACAATTGGGACAAAAGCCATGTTAGTAGATTGAGTTAACTGCCTGATGAAGTGTGCTCTCATTCATTACACAGTTTAAGTTTACATGGGCTTCATATTCATGACTCTCTCTGCAGCATGGCAGGGATGGTACAAAAATAGTATTAACTGGGACCTAGAATACGTCGCTCCCTGCTCTGCTATTAATTAATTGTGATCTTTATTTAGAAAGTCAAATCAACTTTCTGAGCCTGGGTTTGGTTGGGTAATTTCTAATCTTTGACGCCTGAATCATTCTGTGAACCTAACTTCTTCCTGCTGTTAAAATATCTTCAAAAGTATCCATATCTGTCTTAAGATCTTCACTGAGAAAGTGGACAAACCAATGACTGCTGAAGATTCATAATAATGTGAATTCATTTTTTTAAGGAAAATACCAACCTAAATAGCTTTTTTTAGGAAGCAATTTGACAAATTTAGTAGAAAGACATGTTCTCTATGTTCTCTTGCTACTCCACAAAATCTAACTCAGAAATACTAATTGTCAATCATCATTTATTATGGAAGAAAGGAAACAAACATTTATTAAGTGCCTTCTATGGTCCAGGTTCTGTGTTTCCATTTACAAATACTATCTCATTTTATCCTCATGACAACAACCTATAAAAACAATAAAATAAATGGTGAGCTACATAAAATATAGATGAAAAACTCACCAATACAAGTTCAAAACTATTCAGGTACTTTTGATAGATATAATCAAATGTATCTTCAGTGATGAAGTGCAGCTCAAATGTGAATTTCCCTTCAGGGCCAGGAGCAAGGATGCTGAAGAGACTCTCATTATAAAAATATTTATTGAAATACATAAGGATAACAAGGATTTCTAATTGTAAGGGATTCTAAATCCACCCAAATAAACTCCCTGGTTACGCAAGGAACTGCTTCCCCTGTGTTTCACAGGCTACACTAATCCTCCCTGATCTGACTAACCCAAATTTATACTATCTAAATAAAACTAATACTATTATCCTTATAATTCTTCAACACCAATCAAGTTAGAACTCTGAGCTTTAACAGACTCAGAATCCAAACCAAAGACCAAGTTTTTCTTTGGTCTTCTCAGAGTTAAATCAATCTATAGATAGTCAATAGTGTTTCCCAAGTTGGGAAATGAAAACACTAAGCTCCTTTAAGTCTTTCCCTCAGACAGAGAGAAAGGCAAAGATGTTACCTCCTCCAGCCCTGAGAGAGTGCTTCTGAGTGTATGTCTCTGCCAACTGCCAGAGAGAGTAATTGACCCAGAAAAAATGGTTATAACTGTAAACATCTGAAATCAACATACTCTCTCAGCTCTGCTTCAAACTCCAATTTTTTCTCAAGTCAGCATTCTATTTTTTATCCCTAGACTAATAAAAAAATACTTATTTTCTAATATCATCCTTATAAACCCTAGGAATAAGATGCTATTGTTATCCCCATTTTATATATACTTCTGGAAACTGAGATAGAAGTTAGGTGACTTGCTAAGGTCACACAGCTCAGAAATATATAAAGTCATATTCCAATTCAGGTCGTCCTGACTCCAGCCAAGTTTTCTATTCACTGAAAACTTATTAGATAAATAAGATTTATATCATATTAAAAATAATTTTCCTAAAAAGCAATTTTTGCATTTAGTATTTTGTTCTAATATCTAAAAAGATAATTCATATATTGCACTTCATAAAGACTTTGTTTACAACAACATTTGGAGGAAAATAATGCAAATGTTATTATCTCCATTTCATGAATGAAGAAACTGAAAATCATAGACAAGGGCATGGTCATCTACCTAAAAGTGTCAGATTTGGGACTCAACACGAGGTATTTTGACTGTATCTCCTTGATTAATTTTTTCCCACTCTTCTATGATGCCTTGATGGAAAGCCATAAAAAATGGAGGCATTTCAATAAAGGAAAAATTCAACATTCCTACCTTGTAATCATATGAAATGATAAGAGGATATGAGGGACATATTCACAAGGGAGTCATGCATTTTTTGTTGGTAGCTTTTTAAAAAGGGATAATTTCTTTCTCTGGACTGTTTGATGGTCACATTTCAGGAATAAATCAATAATACTGCAAATGTGTATATTACATATAAAACCAGAGTAAGAAACATCTTTTGATTAATGTATGAGTACTTCTGACCTTCAAAGACTAGATTTTAAGAAATCATAATTGCTATTTTAGTACCTCTTCTTTAATATAGGCATAATAGTCTTTGTGTGTATATAGTTGTATATATACACACACATATACAGATGACATTATATGCATATATTCATGCATATGTTTAGATACATGTCATCATGGCTAGATGGTCAAACTAAGAGTTAAGAAGTCTTGGACTCAAATCCAACTTCAAACACTTAATAAGTGTGTGATTGGTTAAGTCCTAGGAATATAGATTTAGAGCTTGCAAAGATCTAAGAAGCTATCAAGTGTAACCCTCTTTCCCAGTTTTGAGAGAGAGAAAACTACAGCCAAGAAAAATCTCATCACTTGTCACTTAATACCTCTGAGCCTTAGTTTCCTTATTTGTAAAATAAAGAAAATAATAGCAGCTACCTCCTGGGAATTACTGTGAAGATCAAATGAGAGGATTGTGTAAACCTTAAAAAATAATATAAATATGAGTTATTCTTCTTATTGTCATTAACATCTCATTCTTTTATGATTAAAATAGTCTGAAAATAAGTTACTATTTTTCATTTGTATTTAATAGACTATATGTTATAATAATTATATTAATAGATTATATTTGTATATTATATTATTAATTTATATTAAACTTTATGTATATAATTTTTTAAAATGACAACTCTTTGTGACTGAATAAATGTACTGGCATGAAAATTGATCTTCTATAGACACTAATCTTTAGCACAACTCCAGTAGCAGATAGAACAGGGAAGAGAGATTTTGTCCTATTCCCAGTTTTAATCTCTTCTATGTATTTTGAAAATCTTTTATTCTTAGTATTCTGGAGATTAAGAACACTGAGTTTGGTGAATGAACATTGTCCTTAAAAATTTTAAGGCTCAGTGCTATGTCTGGGCAGTTGGGGTAACAGTTCTGCCTATAATGATGTTATAATGCCAGTACGTTTCATTTGCTGAATTCCCAAGTATATTGTTAGTGGATGGGAATATTTGTTGTATTTATTGTCAGTTCATTCAGAAAGGATAGGGAGCTTCTGGTGTATAACCCTGGGGTGCCTAATTGTGTCTTTCTAGGTGTCCAGCAGATGCTACATTTTGGGAACGTGCAATCATATGTTGGTACACAGTGTCTGTCCCTTCATCCTATAGTTTGCACTGATCAATAAGTGCAAGTTCTATAAGAATAACCACTCTGTAATTTCTGGTGGTGATAACATGAGCTTGACTTACCATTGTAAACCCTTTCATCTCCATAAATAAGTCTGCATGACTCAACCATTTGTTTTACACTTCTTTGTCAACATATTGTCAGCAGAGTTCACGGAGCACCTTGTGATTCTACTCTTGGTTTTTACCATTTAAAAGACTTTATTTATCAGTCACAGAGCTGCAATTTCAGGTCACCTAAACCCACACACGTGTCAACATTTGGCAAAACTGGATCCTCGTTCTTACAGGTTAATAAGAAGAAGGACAAAAGTGAGCAAATTATGGCCAGTTTGAATCTTGATCTGCAGATCTCCCCACAAAATACTTCTGGGTAGATGCAGAAAGGCCACTTCATTCCATACCTGAAGTGTTATTTGTTTATGACACTGACTCCCTCATGTGCCATGAGCTAGACTAATAAGTGCGGGTGTACTCACTAAAGAAAGAAGGGAGCTCAGGCCTTTCACTTAGGTGAAAGCAAGTATCTTGGTCTGTGTGATATCATGACCCATTGAATTTGAATTGTCCAGTTTTCAAACTGCCAAGAAGCAGACATAGCCTAAGAAAACTTAAAAATCTGGAAGTCAGATCAACAAATACGTATTATGTACCTACTTCCTACCAGGCATGATATTGAAAGACTTCAACAGTCTCAAGCTCTCGTGGACAGTAAAAGCTTAGATAAGAAGAATGAAGAATGGAATTTAGGAAACCAAAGTCTGTAAGATATGATACCTTTCCTCAACAATTAGAAGTAAAAAGAAAAAGCGTAAGAAGATGCTCAGAGTCCAAATAGTACGAAAAAACTGAACAATTCCAACATCAATGTAAAAAATATATACTATATTGTAGCTTAATTCTGGATAGAGGCTTAAATAAGGAAATAGAGAATCCCTAAAGAAAGAGGATGTAGAAAATTTCTGGATGGTTATACATTTGAAAGAAGCATGATATAACAAAAGAACAAGTTAGATAAAACATGAAACAGAAAACTTGCATACTTTTAATATAATCAATAACAAGAAGTTTGCATCTCTATAAAATTGGAAAGACGGTCCATATAAAATCAATAATTTTTAGCCCAAATAATTCAAGTTAATCAAGAATTATACTGTGGTCTCAAGAACCAAAGCAATTAAAGGAGAATCCCCAAAGGAGGATTATGTCAGTGAGATGATGAATAATATCTTCTTGAATGTCTCCAGGTTTATCTGTCTCCTAGAAGACGCCATGTTCTTAATCACTTGTTCTTGACATTATTTTGTCAATGGCATGTTTTAAATAGAGAACAGATTTCAATATGGATGTCCCATTCTCTAATGGTCTTAGTAGGTTTACATCTGTTTTTTCTATTTAGAATACCTAAGCCATGAGCGTGGAACTAAATCAGAGCTTTTGATAATCATTTCTTGTAGTTGTTCAGATAGAGAGATATAGATACTTAGTATCAGACATTTAATATCTGTGTGACCTTGGGCAAGTCACCTCTGGCTGCCTCAGTTTCCTCATCAATAAAATGGAGATGATAAGAATAATACTATGCTGTTGGAAGGACAAATGCAAACATTAAAATTTTACATGCATGCTAGTTATTACAGCCAGTTATTGTGGCTTGCTTTCATACAATGCTTCAAACTTTGCATTAAAATAATGACAATAATTGTCATTATTATGATTGCCCTTTAAATAAGGAAAAGAATTCCTTCTTCTCTGTCTCCTTTAGTGATTCCTCACCTAGCCTGAGGTTATGTTCCAGAGAGCCCTGCACATCCACGAAGTAGCGGCGGTCTATTTTATTATTTCTATCTATTTAAGGCTCTATGAGCCCTTCCCACTCTCTATAAACCTTTTCCACACTCTTATCAGCCTGCAGTCCCTGAGCCAATCAGCGCCCAGGATACAGAACACAGCGCTGGGGTTGGTCACCTTTCATTCCATCAGCCAATAGCGTGCTGCGATAAGTGTGACGCCTCAAACAGAATCAGTTTTGTTTTGTGTTCACAAGCCTTTAGCCTTTGCTGGAATTTGCACATTGTTCCTGCCACATCTGAACAGTGAACCACGCTAGAGTGAGGGACGCTGCATCCTTCCTGGGTCAGTGCCACGTCGCTACATCACTGTGTCTAAGAAGCCGTCGAATCTGGGGTCATGTACAGAGATTACGAGATACCACAAATGGCCGGTTGGCTGTTTATTAGTGCTGAGCTTAAATAAATAGTGTGTATACATCTAACCAGCATCTAGAGGCAGGGAGGAGCAGTGAGCAAGTCCTCAGCTAGGGCCATCTTTGTAGTGAGTTTGTGTTTTCAGTAGCTCTCCCATCTCCACTGACGCAGCCAGTCCCCCCCAGGAAACACTCAGCTCCCAAGGATTTGTGGAACTCAAGAACACTCTTCTATTGGCAGCTACTAAACACACTGGAGTTTGGTTCAGACGCACAGATTACAGCACCGGTACGTGGCTGATCCATCTTCACTTACATTTTGAGCCTGAGGCGCTTAGGAAGGAAGAACAATGGCTGCTGATTACCTCGAGCCTCCCTCCTCGTTCTCCCATCAGCTCTGTTCGTTGGCTCTGAGCTCTTTTTCTGGCATTCGTTATTAGTGCCTAAAAGACAAAATGAGCTTCTTGAATGGCCGTAGAGGGCCCGCTCCACGCCGCTCCACTTCCTCTTGGGCCACGACTCATTCACTATCTGCAAAGCCCACGTGAAGGTCTTTGCTTTTTACCAAGACTGGGGCGTTGTACAGCCATTTCAACGGGGAACTGCTAGATCCCGAGTCGTCATTACTAGGTCTTGTGAATGGGTCGGCCAGCCGCTTAAAATGAGCATCTACCTGGGACAGCCCAAGGCAATCTTTCATGTCTGATAGTGGCTCACAGGACATACCGTGGCACAGCAGAGCCTACAGTGACGATAAAAGGGGATGCACAGCTTCCCTACTGCCTCTGTTTAGAGAACAGCCTTGCATCTGTGCCACAGGAGAGTAGGCTACGGGGCAAGTAGCGTTTCTTATTCAGCTTAGAACTATCGAACCCCGATTCTTTTATGGGCCCAAGCAGCACCTGCCTCTGACACGAACTGACCGCCATTCTAAGCAAGTCTGTCACTGAGTCAGGAAGCATTTATTAAGTGTCTATTATGTGACAAGATCCAGGAAAGGACATACAAAAAGGAGGGGGAGAGTCCCTGCCTTAAAGGAGTTCACAGTCTAATGGAGAAGACTACAAGCACACAAAAATGTACAAATAATTTGTATCTACATGTGTGTGTGTGTGTGTGTGTGTGTGTGTGTGTGTGTGTATAAAATAGGTAATTAAAGGCAGGGAGGGTTAGGAATGGTTTCCTGGCAAATATAACATTTTAGTTGGTACTTCAAGGAAGTGAAAGAAGCCAGAAGGAAGAGATGAGATGGGAAGACATTCCGGGCATGAGAAAATGCCCAGACACGAGACAGTGTTCAGAATAGCCAGGAGATCTGCCTATCACGGATCACGAGTACATGTGGGGGAATGAAGTATAAGACCAGAAAGGCAAATGGAGGCTTGGATTTGAAGGGCTTTGAATGCGAAGAAGAGCATTTTGTATGTGATCCTGTAGTCCAGGGGCCCCCACACTTCTTACACAGGGGCCCAGTTCAGACCATTGGAGGGCTGGACTATAAAAAGTACGATGAACACATCTGTATACGCTGTCTGGGATAGCGGAGGCTGCAGCACTGGCTGGGATGGACTGTCACACCTTGCACAGCCCATCACCGCCACCACTATACCGGGCAGCAGGCTACACAGTGCGGAATCCCCTCCCCCAGATCGCCGCTCACCATGCTGACGGCTTCCATGGTGCAGCCACAGAATCCTTTGCAGGGCGCCTCGTACTCCTTCAGTTACTCTCAGAACAAGGCGCCACACCAAGGATGATGTCACCGGAAGTAGTCCTGTATGTGAGTGATGCCGCGCTTTGCAGCACTGCCACATACTGTGTTCCTCTCACTGACCCCCAGTGAAAGAGGGGCCCCTTCCGGAAGTGTGGTGGCTTCGGGGGGCTGCATGTGGCCCGTGGGCCATAGTTTGGGGCCCCACTGTCGTCAGTAGTGTAAAAATGGCGGTTCCTGAGGTTAAAGTAAAGGTTCTCTCCACTGATTTGGATGGTCCATCAGGGGAGTTCTCAGGGAGTGTCAGAAGAAGGGTCTGTATATGAGAGAGATGAAGCTGGGATGGACTAGCCTGTGCTCTCCTCTCGCCGCTCCTAAAGCAGAAGCAGCTCCTCTACCAGGTATACTGGGGTTCCCAGAGGAAAGGGGGAGTAGGGAGTTGAAGACGGGTCTCTCCTACCGACTCAACCCAAAGACAGCCTCCCTAGCCCAGAGAGGACTTGGAGACAAGCCCCTGTGGAGGCTCTGCCTGAGCAGGGGAGGGTCTCCGTGGCTCTCTGTTGATCGTGTCCCATAGACCTCCTCAAACATAAGAGCTTGGCCAATCTGACTGCTGTTTGTAAGATTTAATGCGGATCTGTGGGCGACAGAAAGTGAGGGTTGCTTACCTTAAAGTCCTCCTACACAATCCATCGCCTGGGCGGAGCGTTTTTGTGGCCTCGGGCTTCTCCGCCCCACTCCCCAACTAAACAACCCCACTATTGGTTTATTTATCTGTCTGTCCTATAGAAACCAGAAAGAGAAAGGTGCAGGAAGGCTGGAAGGGGCGAGGGAGCTGGGCTCTCCTCCAGGCGTCCACGGCCACCCCTTTGGGGATTAAGGAATCTTCTCCTCAATTGAGAGGTAGCTAGAGATATAAAATAAATGATAGGATTGTGGGAAAACTTGAATGCGGGATCAGGATGTTCTCTGGCGGCTCTCAGGGAAGTCTTCAGCCCAGGAACAGGTCTTGCCAGGTCAAGGACTCAGCTTAAAAGGCCCAGAATTCCCTGTAGATCTTTCTCAGGTCAGTTTACTTTCCCAGAATCCCTCGCTCTCCACCTGACTCTTTCTCTCCCTCAACCCGGATGCCAAGGTTCCAAAAATCCTTTCATGCGCCATCATGACAATGGGGAGCCACTGGGGTTCTTGAGACAGGGAGGTACTAAGTTCTGATTTGGGCAGCTGAACTGGAGGATGCCCCGAAGTGGGGAGGGACTCAAGGAAGTCAGACTGACCCGCAGGCTATTGCAGGAGTCCAGGCTTGAGGTGAGAATTCACTTCTCAGGGCTCGGGCCAACTCTCTTAAGTTGCAGAAAAGATTCTGAAACGAGGAAGGAGCATCCACCAGGGAGTTCCTGATAGCAGTGAAGCCGCAGCGGAGCAAAAGGTCCTCCTACTCAAGCATGATTCTACGTTCTTGCTCTGGAGTTTTAAAAATGAATCACAAAGGGCAGCGAAGGAGCCAGGCCTGGATCCAGGAGGTCTTGGGTCCAAATACGACCGCAGACGTCCATCAGACAAGCCACTTTGTCCCGGTCGCCCAGCCCTGGCCATTCTTTCTGCCCTGGAGCCAATACTGCGTGCTCATTCCAAGACAGAAGGTAGGGCTGTTTTTAAAAGTTAACTGCAGGTAGCTAGATAACAACTGATGTAAAATGATTCTTAGAATTATACTGGCCTGCCAGTTGAGTTTGAATCCGCAGCCTAACACGGCGTCGAAAGGCAGTCTTGACGAGGTAGACCGTGATTAGAGATTTTCAGCTGGAATGGGCACCTCATTATTTTACAGATGAAGAAACTGAGGTCCCGAGAAACGAATGGCTTGTTTAGCATCACAAATGTCGTCCGAGGGGTGGGATTCTGCGTATCTTGTGCTCTGCTCTGCTAAGACCTGGTTTTCTGAAGGATTCTGTTCAGTTTTGTGCCCGGGACCTTGACGTGCTCCTGAAGCAAAAAGTGTGCAAAGGAAGGCAACAAAATGAAAGGAAGAGGTAGAAGGAAAGAATGTGATCCTTTTAGCCTGGAGAAAACTTCGGGGAGATGTGCGAACTCTTCGGGCATCTCTGTGAGGGACTTATTTGAGAGCAGTGTTCAGTTTCTGTTTCTAGAAGCCAAAATGAAGATGAAATAGGGAGGAAGGGGAGATGGGGATGAAATTATAAGAAGGTAAGATTTGGCTCAGTAGAAAGCAAAATATCCTAAAAATTAGAGGAAAAGCACAGGCCCCAAAGGGGAATGGAATGTGTAAAGGAATTATGAGTTATGAATAAAGGGGATAATAATAGCATTCACTCAGTCTCCTGAAGAGTTTAAACGACAACATACAGAAAGCACTTTGCAAACCTTAAAGCACTCTCTAAATGCTAGTGATGATGCTAATGATGGAGATGCTGCCGTGGAGAATTCTGCTTAGCTTTGGGCTGAATCTATTGATTTATGAGTCCAAAGATGCTGCGATTCTAACTTTCTAGAAGCTCGGGATCACATCACGTAAGATACCATGGGAGAAGTTGTCTCCCTGGGAGTGTTTGCTAAGGTCCAGACCAAAACAAATTCTTTCTGCCTTGCCGCTAAAGGAAGGAGGATTTAGGCTTGTGATCCCTTCTCTAACACTTCTTCAAATTCCCTTCTCGCCCCTTGCTTGCCTCACCTCCACCTGACCTCTCCAGAGTCTCACGAGGGGCATTTTGGGTGCCCCTTTTGGCTTACCAGCTATTAACTGTCCTGATGTACCTTCGTAGTCGGTTCTCAGTACTGTGGAACTCATGATTTTCTTTCTCTGTAGGAGACCTCACTTCCCTCTTCTCATCTGGAAAAACTCCAGTGCAGAAATGTTCAGACAATTTCTGATGTTTTGCCCCTTTGCGAACACTGACCCATTACCCTGCTTAAATGACTTTAAAGGACTTTGCTATTTTCTTCCAACATTCCTTTAGCAGATTAGTTGGCATGTTCTGAAGGTGAAGACAAATTTAATCCAGAAAAGTATAAAAGTTCATGACCAGTAAGAACAAATAATGGGGGGGGGGGAAGGGGGGAAGGAGCAGAAGTAAAAAGAAGTTCAAGGCTGTTTCAAATGCACAATCTTTTAAATGTCAAAGTCCACCCACTCGAATGTGGACTGTTGTTCTTACCCCTTTTATATTTATTTAAACTTTTTATTTCACTTTTTCTATTTTAAACCATTCAAATACACTCGCATTCCCCTACTTTCTCCAGGAGCCAAATATAACATAGGAATACCACAAAAATGGGTTCTAGCAAAGCATTCTTGCCATCTCGCCTTTTGGCCTGGGGAGGTCGGTTCACAGTTTTGGTTTACCCTACTTCGTAATGGAAAAAATAAGTCGAAATAAGCCCTCAAATAATATGGACGTTCAGTGCAGTGAAGTCACAAGGGAGCCCAGTTGGGTATCCCCAGGGATTTCTTACATAACCTGTTGCTCCAAGACCCATCCTGGTGCCACCCTTTCTAACGTCGCTGCCCACAACTGAAAAGGGATGAAAGTAGAAATCACGTGTGCGTGTAAATAAATGGCACACACCAACATGTGTTTGTTATTGAACTTTTAACCAGTTTTGTAGTAATCTCAGAAAACCGTAGAGGCTGTTGAGAGGTTGTTGGGAAACAAAGAACCGGGAACCAGCGATCTCCATTCCAGGCTAGTCTTGCTTCTAGCAACCCTGTGATCTACTCTGGGGGAGCTTCACTGTGTTTCTTAGTCTGTAAAATACGGGGATTCCACAAGATAACTTCTGAGATCTCTTCTAGCACTAACGCTCCTTCCCAAGTTTTTAAATGAGTATTTTTCTAAATGTCTCCATATTCAGAAAGGAGCGCAGGCCCCTTTCACCTCTTCAACAACTGTTCCATTGGTTTACAGGGTTCAACCTAGTAAGATTGTTCTTTTATAACACACAACTCCTTCGTTTCTGAGCTTCTCCACGTGGACGTCTATGTTTTCCTCGTTACTGTTTCTGCTTTTCTTTACATGGGATTTTTCTGACTTCTGCGCGGTTTGTAATTTTCTAGGAAAAGATCCTTCTGTGGCTTCTTCAGTTCATGCAAGAGCAGGGGATTTCTTTGGATGAAGTGGACCAAGATGGTAACAGTGCGGTGCATGTCACGTCTCAGCATGGCTACCTGGGATGCATACAGGTAAGCCAGGGTCTCCCTCCTCTGATCTCTGAGTTGGGGTTCATCTCCTTAACCCGAGGAATGCAATAGTCAGACGTATGCTTTAGGAATATCAAACTAAGCACTTTGGAGAAGATAAATCAGAGAAGAGAGAAGCTGGATTGACAATACTTTTCCAAATACATTTTTCTTCATTTTTTTGGCAGACTTTGGTTGAATATGGAGCAAATGTCACCATGCAGAATCATGCAGGAGAGAAACCCTCCCAGAGTGCTGAGCGGCATGGCCATACGATGTGTTCCCGCTACCTAGTGGTGGTGGAGACTTGTATGTCTCTGGCATCTCAGGTTGTGAAGTTAACCAAGCAACTGAAGGAGTGAGTTGTGTTTCCTTTTCAGTTGGGAAAACCCATATCATTTCTGACCCTCTGCTCTGCAGTGTCACTGAAGTGTTGCTTCCTCTCCTTGCTAGGGTCTCTTTTACTTCGGTATGGTTTTATATTAAGAGAAGGGGACTAGACTCTTGGTTTCATTTGCACAGGGAGCCATGAGTGCGAGAAATCGTTATAAAAGCTGGTCCGCACTTTCTCAGCAATTTTTTCAAGATGGAAAAAAACCATTGACTTGCCAAGGTCCACGGATTCTACATTGGGTTCTCTTTCTGCTTTACCTGTTTCCTTACCACATTTTACTCATTCCTGCCATGCCATTGCCTGTCTGATTCATTCCTGTGTTCAGACCTTTAAAAGTACAGGGAATCAGCTTCATAATGGACCCCCAAACCACTGGAGTATGACTTTTCCATTTCCTTCATCCGTTAGTCTCTGTTACAGTGACGACGTAAGCTTAAATGGATGATAATCTTAAAGCAGTAGTATAGTGGAGAGAATGCTGTGTTTGAAATCAGCAATAGCTTGGGTCAAAATAGCTGTGCAACATGACCTTTGGTAAACCAGTCACTTACCCTCTGGGTATCTTAGACCACTTCCTGAGACTTACGAGTTCCTATACTGCAAATCACAGATCTTTTCCACGTTCAGTCATTCTTCTTCTTCATACAAGTAATTTTATGTGCAACAAGTTCAAATAAGAAGAAAATACCAATTTAGCAAGTAATACATTTTAGCTGGATGATCTGATAAATTACACCCAAAGAGTTTGTCCAACTTAGCTCATATTCAGGACAAACTATAGACTCTTAGAACTGGAAAATGGGGCACTTTGGAAATCATCTGCATAGCAGAGATATTTGAAGTTAGGAGAGTGGCTAGAGATCACCAAGAAGGAGAGGAAGGGCAGACAGAACATTGGGCACACTCCCCTTAAGGAGAAAGAAGGAAGATTATACGTTGTCAAAGAAAACCAAAAGGAGTGCTCACAGAAGTGGGAGTTGAATCAGGAGAGTAGTGCTTGTAGAATTCCATGCCCAAGGCCACTTGGCAAATACATAGACAAATTCATCCCCTCTCAGTAGCCAGATGGGCAAAGAAAATCAGCTTTAGAGCAACAATTTCTCTTCCATGTCTCCTTTAAATTGATCCTCAGAGTACCTGACCCAGAAACTTGATTCACCCCTAATGTATTCAGGAATGTCTTCTTCAACTTTTTTTTTTTTTTGCAAATGGCCTAAATTCCACTTTTGTCAGTGGCCCCAGGCTAAACTAGATTTGTACCCAGTAGGCTGCCATCTTTCGATTCCCCTCAGATCTTGTGGGTGAGAAGAGTTTAATAAAAGTACTTAAGTGAATGGAGCCATTGTTATGCTAGATCAATAAGAGGCTCTGGGATGACCCCAGAGCTTTCTCTAGATAAATCGTTTGATTACTGTGTACTCTAATCAGGTTTGAGAAACCTGAAATGACTTCAAGGATGCCTCTGAAGGAGCCTAGCTTAGTCCCTGCAGCCTTGTTTTGTTCTTCGTCTGTTGCATGGATGCTCTCGTTGGCTGTCTCTTTCCTTTAGTTCCCACCGACTCATAAATAACCGGGCATGTGGGGAAGGCTCAGGGAGAGATGGAATTCCCACTTTGCCCATAAAAGGGATGATGGAAGTCCAGACTAGGGGAAGGAACTAGAGAGGAGCTAGAGAGGAGCGAGAAGTGGTGATTCTTTTTCTGCTGGCTGCCCCCCTCCACTCAATTAAGCCTATTTAAACATTCACCTCATAAATCAATTTGGGGATAGGCCGGGGACCTCCTGTTCACAGCATAGGTTTGAATACAATGAAAGGGTCAGGATCCGGTCCCTGAGGAGCACAGGGAGTCTCAGTTGTGAGTGGACCCACTTCCACTTGGTACAGAGCAGATTTCCAATGGGCAAGAGATCAACAATATCCTCTTACTAGAGTCCCTGACAGTTGACAGGGAAGCTTACACTTAAGGATAACTGTACTTGGTGAGGAAACTGGATGGAGTAGGAGCTGATTAAGATAAAAGGGACAGAAGGGAAAAGATGGGGGGCCAATATCTGGGTGGGCTTGGGAGTCATGTAACATGAACAAAAAGTCAAGTCGGGTTTGAAAACACAAATGCACCCTCTCCGTCAGTGGGGTACATCCTGGGAACAAAACTACGGAGTGTCTAGGTCATGAAGTATCTGGTTTGCCATGTGCTCAGAGCCTGCGGTGACCAGAGTTGGGGCTCCGGTTCTGAGGAACAAGAATGAAGAACAAACGAAAGTGATCATTTTGCCCAAAACTTGCCTGCATAAGCACAGAGCTCTTTCCATCAAAAATTGTCTTTTGGCCATTTGTAATTAATTAGATTAGTCCTTTTTTGTGTTCTTTTTCAGGTGGGAGAGTTAGGGACTGGTGTTCCTTCTAACGTTTAGCCAGCATGACTCTAGTTAGACTTAACACAGTAACACTGACGACTTCTTTCAGTCACGACTCCCCGGGAGCTGCCTAATAAAGCCTTTGAAAACAGACATGGAGCTCCTGCATCCCTTCCTCATGCATTTCTCCTGGCCAGCCTCTTGTCTCTCAGCACTCGGCAACAGAGAAGGAATCTGGAGCGAGCGAGCACGAGCACACCTTCTCCCCCAGCGAAGTTTTCTCCGACCTTTTGTCCTTTCGGTCACCAGTGAGGTTATGCTATTGGTCAGTTCTAACATCCGATGGGCTTGACCAAATGAAGGAGAGAAAAGGAGAAGGAGACCATCTGCGTCCTGTCCTTCATTCCTGAGGCAGACTCAGACTCGCCACCTCTGGAGAAGAAGAACATGGCTGTGGGGTTTGCTTGTGGGTGAATTCTCCTGGCGCCCTCAGCTAACTCGTCCTCAGCGCTCATCTATACTGGCTCTAGAGCAGAGGGAAAAGCCGTCTCAGAAAAGACAGGCTCTGTGGTTAGTCCTCTGGAGAGTGAGAAAGGACGTTCTTCCCCAGAGAAGGAGCCGTGGTCATGGGAAGCAGCGTAGGAAACAGTGGGTGTGAATCGGAAGGCATGGATTCCTGCCTCGGTATCCTGTGCTAATTCTAAGGCCTTCAGAAGGCCTCATACACACACACACACACACACACACACACACACACACACACACACACAACCCCAGAAGAGCCCTGGAAGATCCTCCAGGTCAGACTCCTCGTGTTCCAGATGGGGAATGTGAATCTGGATTATCTGATTCCAAATCCGGGGCTCTTCCCACCTGGACCCTGGCAGAGCCTGTTTCTGCATCTCTGAAATGAGAAGAGTAACCTTCAGTTTGATGAGCATAGTAAATGCGCCTCTTTTGTTAGAGTTCGAGAGTGGGGACCAGCGATGTCCCCGATCAAACCGAGGGATCGGCTAGGTGTGAACAAGACACACTCCCCCTTCCAACTGAAAGTAATTATCCTAATTAAACCAAAGACGAGTGGATGAGAATGGAGAAGAATGGGATGATCCTGTACGGTAGGTGTGTCTAGATTGTTTGAGAAAACTCCTTCCTACCATGGGGGTCTTCTATCAAACAGAAAACAGATGCAAAACCTCCCAGAACAGGGTGTCTGGCCATGTCCATGAGCTGAAAGGTCTGGGGAGCTGGTAAAGGACAGGAATCCTCTGTCACTTCTCTGTCCCCAGCCTTTTTAGGAAAGGAGCACACCAGGATGTCCGAGAGCCAGGAAGTGTCTACTCCTCGCGTTGGCCTCGCCGTGTTCCTGGAGCCATGGCCACTGGAATCGGCATCTGCCTCCGGAGCTGAGAGCACCTAGAGCCACTAAGCAAAGGAACCTCCAGACTTCGCTGGGAAAAGCAAAGCTAGGCTGCCCCGGGAAGAACAAATGCCCCAAGGACTGTAGGGTGGTCTCCAACCCAACTATTACAGTTAGGTGAATGTCAAAGAAGGTTTTGTTTTGTTTTAAAAAAAACATGGAAAGCTACCGTACCTAAAGAGAACTTCAGGAACTCTGAATGAGAGGAAGGGACATCTCGGAATCAGGAGCCAGGAGGCACCTCATTACCATGGGCGCCCTCTCATCCTGAATCACTTCCCCTGGATTATCAACAGATAATGAATGAGGAAGCACACCGGTGGGGGCCTAGGAGTCATAATACTAGGAAATCCTTTTTCAGCACTTGAGGACCTCCATGGACTGACAGAAGACATTGTAGCCACCTACCCCATCCTGCCAGCATTAGGAAAGCCATTTCAGAGTAGGCTCTACATATTAAATAATGCTGTCCTCATTGAATATATGGTCTAGGGGGCAGCTGGGTGGCTCAGTGGATGGAGAGACCCAGAGAGGAGATGTTCCAGGTTCAAATGTGAACTCCTAGCTGTGTGACCCTGGGCAAGTCCCTTCACCCCATTGCCTAGCCCTGACAATATATAGGATTGATTCTAAGATGGAAGGTGAGGGTTAAAAAAAAAAAAGAATGTACCGTCCAGAAGAGAAATCTACAGAGAATCATTCTGTAAGTGCGTGACCGATGTGCAGATTTCCGTGTAAGAAACAAGGGAGGAAGGGTCACTAATAACCAGGGAAAGGCCACCCACAGAAGGTGACATCTGAGTGGCTCTTTCCAGGGTGCATGGATAGGTCGTGGGGGCCAATAGAAGCAGAGCTCGGGGCCAAATAGTCCAGCTTGACTCTGTCCTCAAATACACGCCTGGAAAGCAGCGTGAGACCAAATCAGATGGATGCCAAACTGTGAAGGGTCTTTCATGCCAGAGGAAGGGGCTGGAGCTCTTCTGGATAGTCAATAAGGAACTCTTGACATGCTTGTTATTGTCGCCTGCAGAAAGCTGGCCTGAGGAAGGTTAGAGTCACCACCCAAAAGGTTAGGGTGGGGAACGCGCAGAGCTGTTCTAGCAGCTGGAGAGGATCACTGGGAGACCAGGGGACCGTGGCCAAAGAGGTGGTGACTGGATAATGAGGAGGACTCGATGCTAGAAATGGGGGACAGAAACAAGCAATGCCAAGTCTTCAGATCTTGGTCCCAGAATGCAAGGCGCCTCCTAGAAGCTGCAATTCCTTGGTGTGATCTGTTTGCCGCTTCCTTTGGACCGTTTGGACCACTTTCACTCCTCACACTCGTGGGTCATCAGTCGACATTAATGGATGTGGTTCATTTAGTTTAAGACATATTTTAGGTGAGTTCATATGAAGGGAGAAAACTCTTCACAGATTGGTTTGAATTCTATTCATGAGGGACTTTCTTGTGTTTTTTACCTTGAAGGGAGTTTCTGATGTGCTTTTTGTCAAGGCAGGAAATAATACAATCCGACGCCATGTTTTCCTTCAGTGGATACTCTCCAGTACCATAGAGGAAAGGTTTTGAACAGCTCTCTTTTTAAAATTTCAGGCAGACCATGGAACGCGTCACCTTGCAGAACCAACTCCAGCAGCTGTTGGAAGCCCAGAGGTCCGAGGGAAAGGCCCTCCTTTCTTCCCCCAGGTAATAGGGGGAACGTTGTTACTTGGAATTCTTACCAGCATTTGGTTTTCAATCCCTCGTCTCCTTTTTGTCCTTTTCTTCCTTAAAAATTTAGAGTAGGGAAGACCCGTCTCCTAAAGAAGAACGCAAACCGTATTTGGAGGTACCAGCCTCCGGTTCCAAAGCTTGTCTCACGTTAGTCCAGTCTTGGGTTGTGAAAACAATATTTATTCATTCTCTCCATTCTCCATAATGAAGGGTCAGATTGAGAGCTCGTAGTCCAACAAGGCTCTCTTGGCAACGTTTGAAGCACCCCTTTGCCCATTACCTCCCGTCATTCACAACAAACGTCACACCTCTTTGTTCTTTTGCCTTTCCTCTAGTTCTCCGTCTTCTCCCGCTTCTGGTAAATCACTGTGGAACTCGGCTGATGCGGATGAACTGTGTCCAGCAAAGAGTAAGCCCGGCGCCCAAGATGGCATTCAGGTGCTCGGGAGCCTCGCGGCCTCCAGCCGGACCAAATTCAAGGCAAAGGATGACGACTCGGATAAAATCCTGCGCCAGCTATTGGGGAAGGAAATTTCGGAGAATGTCTGCACCCAGGAAAAGTTGTCCTTAGAATTCCAGGATGCTCAGGCATCCTCGAGGAGTGTGAAAAAGATGCCCCCCGAGAAGAGGGAGCTGAAGCTCGCCCGGCTGAGGCAGCTAATGCAGAGATCGCTGAGCGAGTCTGACACGGATTCCAACAATTCGGAGGATCTCAAGAACACTCCCGTGAGAAGGACGGACAAGCCAAGGCCGCAGCCCATCGTGGAGAGCGTGGAGAGCGCCGAGAGCCTCCACTTGATGATCAAGAAGCACACGCTGGCCGCGGGGCGCAGGTTCCCTTTTAGCATCCGGGCTTCCAAGTCTGCGGATGGCCACAGCCCTTCTCCTACTTCGGAAAGCAGCGACCTGGACTTGGAGAGCCAGTGCCCGGCGCCCGGGAGCACGCCTCAGGGCCAGCCGCCCGGAGACTTCCCGCCCGCTGCTCCGGACGGTGCTGCTGCAACGAAGGCGGCCACGAGCCCTAAAAGCGCCCTCAAGTCTCCCTCTTCCAAGCGCCGAACTGCCCCCAACTTGAAACTCCGAGTCACCTTTGAGGAGCCGGTGGTGCAGGTGGAGCAAACGGAGCTCGAGCTCGGTGCGGAGAAGGACAAGGAGCGGGTCAGGGCCCCGCCGCGCCTTCCCCCAAACAGCGAGCCGAGTGACCAGCTGAAAAGGCCTTTTGGGACCTTCCGGTCCATCATGGAGACCCTGAGCGGCAACCAGAACAACAACAACAACTGCCAGGCAGCCCAGCAGCCCAGGACCTCGTCGACTCTGCCCTTCACCTCACTGGGGAGGAGAGCTGCCGATGCCAAGGGGAGCGCCGTCGGCTCTGCTAGCAAAGGCAAGAGCAAGGCAGTGAGTGCTCTACGCAAAACCTCTTTTACGCTTTAATGTTTCTCATGGAGCGATGGAGGGTGGGTGCTCTTGTGCTAAGTAAGGGAGCCTTAGAGAGTTTGGCACAAGGTGAGCGCACAGAAAGATCGCGTTGAGAGTTCATGCTCTTCTTAGCTTCTTAAGCAAATGTTCTGAGAGGAAAAGCAAACGCCCCGACATGAACTTCAGTCCAGGCAAGGGAGGAGCTTCCTTCCCAAGAAGGTCTCCCACATCTGCATTTGTCGAGCGCCCGCTGGGTTCAGAGCAGTGGGACAAAAGAGACAAAATGTAGATAGACCCATCCCTGACATCATGAACCGTGTAGCTTAAGGGCCATCAGCGCTCTTCCGCCCTGACGTGCCCCGTTGTCCCTTAAGCCCAGGCCGTGAGGACATAGCAGAAATCCAGTTCCTGAAAGAGTTGCTCTCTAAACTGGGGCGTGCCTCTTACAGTAATAAAGAGATAAATGGACGTCCCTGTCACTGTGCCTAGATATTTACCGAGAAATCGACAACAACTAATCCCCATAAATATACCTAGATATTTACCAAGAAATCGACAACGATTAATCCTTGTCAATATACCTAGATACTACCGAGAAATTGACAATGATTAATGCTGTTTGTCACATTCATTTAATTGTGGTTTATTTTGTATGTATTATCGTGTAACTACATATTTATAAAATACCTTCAGAATGCATCACTGCAGCCAGTCTCCAACTTCATGGGAAAACCTGGGTACCAAGAGCTGCCTACATTAGCAGCGCCAGTTAGTGTCGCCTCTTCTTTTGGGTTCCTGCCCAGATTCGGTGGAAGTGCTGATGGGGATGGAGATGTCCCATGTAGAAAAGAGGAGTGACTGGGGTTCCGAGAGGGAGATCAGACAACAGAAGAAGCAGGACATCAGAGTCCCAATCAAGCCCCCTGTCAGACCCCGAATAGCGAGAGGTTCGCTTTTCAAACGATCCTTGAAGCCTGAGGACTGCTAAGTTTGTTTGCAGCAGTAGGTTGCATTGATTGGCTCTTTTTCTAGATAAGGAGCCCATGAGCTGAAACCTCTCTCCGGGGTACGTTTGTACCTCCTGGGGCATCCCCATGGCCACGGGGTTGTTGTTGGGTGATCATTTGTATGGAATAATAACATTCCCTGAAACGACCCCACAGACCGTTGCCTGTTCGTAAGTGTTGCCTCCAAACCCGAGACCTTGCCAACGTGATTTACCCCAACCATTTGGAGGTCTGTGTCCTGTGGTAGCAGACAGCCACCCCCAAAGGCTCCTGGGTCCCGAGGGAAGCCCGTGCCCCCTGGCCTTCCAGCTCTGTGGGTCGTGCTCAGACCATGCCTGGGATGGCCGCATGCCCCACTGACCGTGACGTTGTGCTTCTCTAGGGGACTCGCAGCCGCTGCACCAACCTTTCCTCTAACTCGCTGCTTGAAGAGCCCCCGCCTAACCATGCATGGTACGGGCACCCCAGAACGCGCTCGCCTGCCTTTTCCTGAATGTCGCGTTCCACGAGCTCTCCCGAGCCATCTTCCCTCTCATTGGTTCGGTGGCTGGTGCCCGAGAATGATCCACAGCCAACCCTATCAGACCCCCTAACAAATGGGGAGCTGCCGGTGGAGCCTCGATCGGGGCGGCGAATCATTGAACCTCATTTCGAGATCATCTGTGGCTCGGCTGCTTTGGGCAGAACCCTCATGGTCTGGTGAAAGTCAGGGCCAGGCGAGCATGGAAATTAAATTTCCTGTCGCGCACGCAGTAGGTCATCCTCGTCCGAATCAGGGCCTTCAAAAGAGACGCTGTTTCTGTGGTTGCCAGTTAAGGACTGGACGGGCTCCTCCTCTCCATGATGCTGTCGAGAGCCACAACGCCTTGGCTAGGATAGCTTTTTCCCATTTTCTCTTCCAGATCATTGATTTCATAATTGTAGAGAAACGCCCTCCACCAGTACAGATCTTCAGCTTTCTCATTGACTTACACACTTCCTTGGGCTGATTGAGTTACTCAGGGTCCAACAGCCAGAATGCATGTCAGAGGGAGGACTCGGCGTCTTCCTAGCTCGAAGACGAGCCCTCTTTTCACCCCACAGTCTGCCTTCTCTTGCTAAATGCATTAAGATTAACAACCAAATCATGAACCTTGAGTGCTGGAGAGACGTCCGAGTCCTCTCACTTTCTAGACAATGAAGCCCGCCTTCCTTCTTGTGCTCTGTGATAGAGTGACCCTGACGCCCTGGCTGTGCCAGGAGCAAGACCCTCCACCTCTTAGCGCGCGTTCTTCTGTCTGCACGTTCTGACGGCTCCATCTCTCTGGCTTCCTTGAAATCCCCTCTTCATTCTCGTGCCTTCCTTCTATTGATAATGTTCCACTTCACCTATATATCATTTGCTTTGTCTGTATTTGCCTGGCGTCTCCCCCGTTAGATTGTACGTGCTTTGAGGGCAGGACTGTCTTTTGACTGTGTTAGCATGCCCGATACTTGGCGCAGTGCCTGGCACATAGTAGGGGATGTGAAAAACGTTTATTGGTTGGCGAAAGCTGGAGACAGCCACATTCATTCAATCAACCAAGAAACTCTTATGAATGGCCTGCTTTGGGTGAGACGTTTGTTTATCCCAGAGAAATGCCCCATAAACATCGTTTGTAATCAAATGCACGTATTCTCACAAAATGGGAGATTCCCTTTCCAGCAATCTGTTTGGAGCAAAGGGAGCTGTTGATACCTTTGTCCATTGTGACTCTGTCACCTCCTGGTGGCTGGAAAGCCAGAAATCATTCACTGTGGTTCCAACTCCTTGGCAAAAAGCCCAGATTCTCTATGCTAACAGAAATGAGGGGAGATGCGAACAGTAAGGGAAGGAGATAACGCATTTCCCAGACTGTCCACACTGCATGGTTCCTCAGCCCCCATCTGGACTCCTGATCCTTAGGGGATGTATTTCAGCCTTTAAGCTTCCTAAAACTTTTACTTAGACAGTTGGAGCAATGGTTTTCCCATCTCCCTAGTTGGAAGGGCTAGAGAAGGCAGAGCTAGTCTTATGAGGGGATCTTGAACAACAACAGGAGTGTTTCCCAGGCTTGTTCTTCGAATCCACAGAAGGAAAGGGAGAGAGCATGGCCATCCAGGATAGAGAAAGCGTCGTGTTCCAGGATGAACTGGAGCTTTTTCAAAGGCCTTTCAGCCAGAGTGAGGAATTGAGAAAGAATAAATGAAACGATTAATTCATTTCACACCTGCCTCAAGGCAGCAGGCAGAGATATCCACTTCCCTTCGCCTGGCCACGTGCCTCAGTTTAGCAGCCTCAGACGATGACTAAAATGGCTGCTTAGTTTTCTGAATATAAAAACACAGCCCTGGGGACTTTGAAAGCCAGGCCAAGACATGTAACTGTTCTCGTGGCTTAGTGAAAATGCGTGCTGTACAAAATAGCAAAGGAGAGGTAGTTGGAGATGACCACACTCTGTGATGGGAGGAGGGAGCCTGGAGGAAAACCAGGTCTAGACTTGGCTTCCCCTAGAAGTCGTAGTTCAATTAGGTCTCCTCTGTGCCCATTCTAGTGGAAATGCTCACGTTGGCCTGAGGAGAAATGATTGGTGGGGGACCCCGTGCCAAAGGGGACACGACTTGGACTTGATGTTCCCGAGAACGTCTCTGTTAAAAGAAGAAACAGATATTGACTTAAAAGGACAGTGAAAATGCAGTGAAAAGGAATGTCAAGTCCATGAGGAGGGTTTTGTTTACTATTTATTTTTTCTAAATTGCTCACAGCTTGAGAAGAGGGAAAACATCCTCTTTACTCTTTGGAATTCGATTCCACTTTACAACCGAATAGCCACAGTAAGTTTCCATTGCAGAGAATGACTTTTACAAGGAGCAGATAAATCTTTTTTGCTTTGTTTTTTAAAAGAATACGTTGGTTTTTTATTATTACAATTGGAGAGGAATGTTGGTAATTACCTTTTTCTTCAAATGCCAGTGAAACATTGATTTAAAACAGGAGAAGTCAGTCTTTGACCTGTACCACATTACAGTAAACTCCACCAATAAAGAGTTTAGCATCAAACCTTGGACAGTAGGTTTCTTTCTCTTTTGAAGACTTGGTTTCAGTACCAGACTCAGGGCTTTTTTAACCATCGCAAATCCCTCAGGTCGGAACCAAGCAGATAATTGCATAGTATCTTCAAAGCCATTTTCAGTAAGCAGCGGGCATCCGTGCAGTTGGTTTTCCTGCCAAGAAATTAAGCCCACTGGAAATTATGTATCTGAGGGAAGGCTTGCACTCTCCAGTATTATTCATAGATTTCAACGTCTGATCAACAGTAATTTCAAAAAAGGAGTGAGGATTTATTTGAGGGTGTCAGGAAATTCTCTACTGATACACATGAGAGTAGTACGCTTTCTTCACACGCTGAACATTTATTGTCGGGAAAGTTCAATAAAAAAGTGGATAAAATCGTAGTGGTTTGGGGAGGATCAGGGAAAAGACTGAAATGAAGGCACAGCTGAAATATGCTCCCTGGCATGTTTCAGAAGACGTATCATTCCCCAAAGATGGCCCTGATCTCACTGAACAAGCTTGTCTTTGCTTTGCCAGTAGCTTTAAATTGTCAGTGATTCGTGTATTATTTTTTAATATTGAAGCACAATGAATCCTTAATTGAGATCCAATTAATGGAACTCCTGCCCGGCATCTCCATTTTATGTCTTTTCCCCTTAATATTTAGCCCCAGAAGATAAGAAAAGAAAAGCTGATGCTAGAGGTCTATCCCACTTCTCATGTCCCACATTGGGGCACTTTTTAGGTTCTTAATTCAAGTCTGTCGACTACATTTTTAATTATTATTTTATAGCTTTATTCCACATATATAACAATATAATAAACTATCTGCTGGTGCAGAAGTTTTCTCCTACAATCATAAAATATTCCCTTAAAAGTTATTTCCAGGAAATGACTCCCTCTACTTCTAGATCATCCTTCACCTTATCTTGACTTTGTTTTTGTTTTGCTTTTTAACTCAGGAGCAATTTGATCTGGGTGTCCAATATCTGTCCGTCACCTCTTGATAAAAAAGAAAGGGATGTCATGATGAAAATGTTTGGTATTTTCCATTCCACCAATAATCTATTCTAAAAGTATTTTTCTGCAGGCATTTAGTTAAGGAAAAAGGTAAACAATCAAACTCACAATTTTACAATAAGGACATTTGTCAGTCCATACACAAGGATTCACAATGGCCACTTGCTTTTTCTTCTAATTGACAAAAGCTTTTTAAAATCAGTAGCACAAGCAAATAGCAAGTGGGTTTAAACCACCCCCGCATGTTCTTACAGTAAGCATTTTTGATAAAACTAAAGACCAAAGTGTTACGCCAAACGAAATTCCAATCAGCGAATGCAATGCATCTTTATAGGTTATTTTCTGTCCTTGCTATTTGAGAGGAACTGAGGTTCTATTGTCACTATCCAAATCCTCCGGTGTATTAAAAAGTGGCAGCAGTTACAATCCTTCAATTTCATCCCCTTTCTCGGGCTTTTTACAGTAGATTCTTTGCTATAGTTCTCAGTCATGGAAACAGCAATGACATACAAAATGCTCAATTTCTTGTCTGCTTTAAAAATACGGTCCGTATATCATTTCTTTGTTATTAGTACAACAGTAATTTTGTGCCAAGAATTATGAACTGTTGACTCTAGTTGCTTCAGTTCGCAAAGAAAATCTGACAACAGTTGAAAAAAAATAATACATTTCTTAAAAAAAAAAAACTTGTACCAATTTGTTATTAAACTGAAACTACTACAAAAGGGATGACAAATGACTTGAAAAATGCACTAAAAATTCTGAAAATTTCAGCCACATGTAGTCAGAATTTCAGTTTACTGATATTTGCACATTTTGTGTCAGATAGTTGAAGTTACTACATATAAAAATTCAAAAAATAAATCACCTTGAAACCTAACTAAACTGCATATTCTAGAAATACAAGCTTTATAATTTAAAAAAAATGTTTGCACACAGTAGTTAGTTGAGAAAATCTCTTCCTTCACCTCTTGGCTTGTATAAAACATTTTCAAGAGTTCACTGTGTTACAAGGAAATCACTTTAAAAGACTGATATATATTAATTTAAGGTCGCCAAGGAATTCAGCTATGTAATTCCTAAATGAAAACTCAAGTCAGCAGTTAATCTTTTATGGAGTTTAATTACAATAGGAGGAAGAAAGGAATTAGAGATAGAGAGAAAGAAAAAGGGAGAGAAGGGAATAGGGCTTAAATATCCCTTCTGTTTAGGCTGGGCCAAAAGGCCCAAGCCCTTAGATAGCTGGGGCAAAGAAAAGAGATCAGTCCCTATTACTCACGTGACCAAAATGGAGAAACAGTTTCAGAGGCCCCCACCTTCAGCTTCCTTCAGAGCAAGCTTCTCAGAGCACCTCTCCAACCACACCGACCAACTTCTCAACCCCCCGAGTCTTCAGCCCCCCCCTGATCTTTAAGGAAACCATCCAAGTTGCCTCCCCTCAGTCCTCACATCTACCAATCACTGTCCATCAATTTCCCTGTGCCAATGGAGGCTCTAGCTTAACCCAGGACCTCCCAGAGGCTTTGCACATGTCTGTTGAAGGTCATATTTTCAAATAATTAAATCTTTGCTCCTTTGCTACAGCCCTTTCTAAATCCTGTTAACCTGAGTAGGGTAGAGATTGGAATAATTAAATTTTGATCTAGGCTGCAGCCCTTACTCAATCCTGTTAGGACTGAATAGGGTGGAGATTGATTCCAAGCATCTCCATTGTATCAATTCTAAAATCAATCATGACTCAAAGAAATTCCTGTTCTATGCTTAAGCATAGGTCAAAGTCCTTTCCATTGTTCAGCAAAGGGTTTCTGTCCTAAAGTAATCTTAAGAAGGTAGGAGGAGGAACCTCCCATGCCAATGGGGTTCACATTCCAATAGTCAAGACCCACTATCAATAGGAAATTTTTCAAGTATGAAATTTCCCAATGGTGAAATTTCCAACATTTATAAGTCTAAGAAATTTTGAGGTTTACAACTGTAAATGATTAACAAAATCTTTAACTATTACGTGTAGTTGGTATTTTGCTTTCCGCTTCTGTTTCTTCCACCCCCGCTTGGGTCATAAGGTCAGCGATGTTTTTCTCCAGATCATCAATATTACTGCTCCTATCATCAATTCGGCCAATTGTCTGGTCTGACGTGGTCTGAAATTTGCCTGGCATCTGCTAGAGAAGTGTATGAGCCACAGCAGTCAGGTCCTGTACTGTTCTGGGATCTGTCTCTGCCATTGTTCCAGCCCCGAACTTCTGTTGGTTTCCCGACTCCTTTCATCTATGCTTTTGAAATCAATATCTATAATCCCTTCCTGAGAAAATTGATAGTCCTTGAATAGTGCTTACAAGACCCTGGAAGATCCTTATAGGATTATAGAATCAAAGAATTGTTACATTGGAAGGGAGCTTAGCAGGCATATCTTTCAACCTATTCCTGGAAAACCCCCCTTTACAATTTCCTGAAGTGGTTATGCTGCCTTCACTTGAAGAATTCCAGAAACAAAGATCTAATTCCAGTTTTCAAAGTTTTAATCATTATAAAGTTGGGCTTTTTGTCCATATTCTCAACTAAAATCTGACTGTTTACAAATTTCCACTTGGTTCTTAGCTCTGTTCTCTAAAAACAAGGTAGGGGAAAAGTCTATTCACTCTTTCCTATGACAGCCTTTTGGTGATTTGAAGATAATGTTTGCCTCTTGTTAAAGTCTTCTTTTCCCCTTGCTCTGCATCCTCACTTCATTCCCTATGAGACAGGTACTATTATTATACTATTATATTACTATTATACTAATAGTATTATATTACTATTCCCATTTTGCAGATGAGGAAACTAAGGCCTAAAGAGATAACCAGCTTAGAGTCCCTAGGTCTTCTAACTCCAAAACTAGTGTGCTTTCCAAAGTCTGTAGACTGTTCTTGTAGAAAAGATAGGGATGAACTAATTAATAGTACAATTGAGTGTATTTAGAACTGATTGATTGGCTCATATCAAAAAGAAGGCATTAATGTTCAATGTTAACTTGGAAGGAAATCTCTTATGAATTACTCCATGGATCTATAAGGGTTAAATTAGGAGTTTTGACAAAATAAGAGAGCAACTTTTAATAACTTAAGTTTTAATGAGAATATAATAGTTGTAAATTAATATTATCCCTTTAAGCCAGAGAAAAGAAAACTTCTAGCAGCTTTTAACAATTAGCAATTTAGTTTCATTAAAATAGAGATAGTAAAAGAATATAGTAAAATGAATATAGTAAAGGAGAGAAATATATGAAAGAGGTAGAGAAAGAAACTGCCTAATGCCTAACCAGCTATCCTATAACTACCTATAATTACTACCTATAACTGTCTATAACTACCACTAATAACAACCACCCCAAAAAGTTCCAAAACAATACGCCCCAATCAAAACCAACACAATCAGTGTTTAATCCAACCCCAGTGAGGTCTGTTAATGAAGACCAACCACCTCCCAAAGAAGTTCAACGAAGAAAAAGTCTAACAGCCCAAACCAAAAGCCAAAATGCTCCCCAAAGGCTAAAGCCAAAAAGCCCTCTCAGTAAACTCAGTCCTGCCTTTATATTCCAGCAACTAAATGCCAACCACCAACCTAACACCCTCCCAGCAGCCAACTTCCCCACAACTGCCAGCACCTAACTGTCAACAACTGACCCCCCCCCCCCCCCGCCTCCAACCAATTGACAGCTGACACTGGCCCCATTTATACCCTTTTCCTACCTCACTTCCTGTCTCTATAGTTTCTCATTCCTGTCTCTATAGTTTCTAGTTCCTAACACTGTGGACTGGTTACTACCTACACATCTCTGGTAAGAGGACCTCCAGGTCCCCCATTAAATTAAAAAAGGAATAAGGAATTCCTTTTTACAGATCTCTCCTTGGCCATGTGCTGTATTTTCCATTGATTTGGATAAAGGTAACAGTCTTATAAAATATACAAATGACGCAAATCTGGAAAGGGTAGCTAACAAATAAATTTGGTAGATTTAAAATTATCTTGACAGATGAGAACACTTGTCCAGAATGTAAGATGATATTTAATAAAGATAAATGTGAAGTCATACTGTGGTTTAAGAAAATCAACTTTCATTAGCATAAAATATGGGAGATGTGGCTAGACATCAAGTCATCTTCAAAAATATCTGGGTTTCTTAGTTGCCTATAAGTTTAATATGATCAGCAGTATATGGTAGTATGATTTTAGGCTTTGTTTAGATAAATTTAGTTATCAAGATTAGGTAGTGATCATCTCATTGTTCTCTACCCTAGTCAGATCACATCTGTAGTATTGCATCTAGTCCTTGGTGTCACTTGTAGGAACAAAGTCAAATTGCATCATGAAGTCAGTGATCAGGATAAAGATCCTGAAATTAATGTGAAACAAGCATTTATATCTCAAAAATTGAATCAATATATCATGAGCTCTGGAAGGTCCAACCATGTTGCAAAAACTTCTGATTCAGACTTTGAAACAGTCTCTGCTGCCAGTTCTTTTTATTATAAAATGTCCATAATTTTCTAGAAAATTGCCTTTCAAAATTATATACTTTAAGTATAATACCATAACTATAACAGAATTAAGAATGTTAAAAAGTTTTAAATGCTTGAGGAGACAACATGGAATAATTAAAAGAGTGCTAGATTTCAGATATGGAATATGTCACTTCCTACCTCCTTCAAATCAAGCCCCAAAAGCATTTATTAAGCACCTGTTATGTGCCAGGGATTGTACTATGGGGCTTTGAGTGTCATTTCCTCCTTGTGTCACATCCTTTCTTGGCTTGGATGGTACATTCCACTTCCAAGCCATCTTCCAGCTATACATTATTTAATGCATGCTCTTCCATGAATCTAGAGACTTTAGGCATTAAATATTGATTCAAAAACCTTAGTTTCAAGTTCAAAATGTCAGTCTGAACTCATTTATTTGTATTTTATTTTGGGTATATATATACCCAAAATTATATATAGATATATGAACATATATATGCATATATTCAGGGAACAGTCAGTAAAAATTTAAAGTTTATTATGTTCACTCCAAAACCCTCCAATGCAGATATGATCTTCCTGCAATTTCCCCACTGTTTTGGATCTTCAGAAAAGTTCTCTTTCCCTCTTAAGGGATGTGATTCAGGACACTGTAATTTGATGGAGGCCTAAAAGTTAAAAAAGCAAAATCTTTCATTGTGCCACTTTCCAGGCCTTCCACTGAAAGCCCAAATCTATGAGATTAAGATGACTGACTTGATAGACATAAAATTCCCCAACTTATTAATTGATAAAATTTTCAGACTATCCCAACACCCTTCTGTATAATCCTCTACCAAGGGGTCACCATATTGGTGTTGAACTTGGTGAAGTCTTTGGCTTTTGCCCTGTGGTTAAAAAATAATCCAGATTGATTTGATCCACCAGCCTCAGCCTTCAGAATAGCAGGGATTATAGGCTTGTGTCACCATGCCCTGCAGCGAGTTTTTCCTCAACAGGTATTAAAACTGGCCTCTAGATATAATTGGCTCAGAAAACTAAAGATCTGCCTTTGACATAGTTTCCTGGTGAGACAATATGAGAGCCAAGGATGAGTAGATGTGGGCATCAAAAAGTCATGGAAGATGCTCCCAATGGGATAAATGCTTTATCATTCCTGAATTTCCCTTTCCCTGCTCTGAATATTCTTCTGTAATAGCTAATTAAAACTCTTTTTGTTAATTGTCACCTATTCAAAGAGCACCTCATTTTGTTTCAGTATTGAACCTGAGCTATGAGCCCTGCCTAAATTACCTCTGTCCTATTTTATTGGGGAAACACCTTTTTCAGAAGACATCCTTTATGGGTCCATTTTTTTCCTATTAAATCAATTTTTTTGTTCTGACCTTAACAAATATAAATAAAATGGTCATTTCCATATACACAATATAACAGAAGAATAGAATTATACCTAAAACTATAAATTTCTATTAAGTACAGTTTACTTTTAAATATAAAATCAATATATAATTTTTAAAGTTGTTCTCCTTTTCCATCTTGCTTCAAGATTGTCTTCTCTTTTATGTACTTTTAAAGAAAATGATTTAAATATCCTCTTTTATTCCTTTTTCCATTATTTGTTTACTACCCAGTCCTTTTAATCTCACTCCCTCAACTGAACTCCCAAATAGGGAAAAAAAAGAAAACATTCCCTTGGAACAAATATGCATAGTCAAAGAAAATAAATTTCAAAATCAACCATTTCCAAAATGTATTTTCTTGTACATATTGAATCCATCAGCACTCTGTTAAGAGATAGGGAGTATCATTATCATTACCTTTGTTATTAGTCTTTTGGAAATCCCAGATTGTCACTGGATTGATGAGTTCTTTTGTCTTTCAAAGTTTTTTTTTATAATGTTCATTATATAAATTCTTTTCCTGATTCAGTTAATTTTACTCTGCATCAGTTCAAACAAATCTTTCAAGGTTTCTCTTATAGCATAGCTCTTTTGTCATTACTCGTGGCACAAAATAGTCCCTGACATTCATATAGCAAAAATTGTTTATCCATTTCTTCCTTTGGCTTCTAATTCTTTACCATTACAAAAAAGTGTGGATATCATCTTTGCGTGCATTTTGGTGCTGTTTTTCTTTCCTTCATATCCTTGGCATTGTAGTGGTATTGATAGGTCAAAGGAAGGATATGTGCAGTCAGTAATTTTTCTCTGGCATAGTTATAATTTACTTTTGAGAACAGCTGGATCAATTCACAGCTCTACCAATTATTCATTGTTGTGTCTCTTCCAGAAGCCTCCTAAAGAGTCATTATTTTCCTTTTTTGCCATCTTTTCCGGGCTGATGGACGTGAGGTAGAACCTCCGATTTGCTCATCTTTTAAATTATTGGTGATTTTGATTATTTTTCAGATGCTTGTTGAGAACTTGGATTTATTCTTTTGAAAACTGTTCTCATATACCCAATTCCTGCCAGATTGCTTTCCACTTACCTCAGCAGTTTTTGTTGAATAGTAAGCCTCTACCGTAGCAGCTGGGATTTTGAGATTTAACAAACACAATGTTAAGATACTCATATAAATTGTTTGCTTAATTTGCTTAGCTGATCAACCTCTTTTTTAACTAGTAACAAGTCATTTCAGTAATTACTGTTTTGTAGAAGAGTTTGTGATCTAGCACTGATAGGCTCACTTCTTTACCAGCTTTTTAGTATTTGGCTTAATATACTTGAGCTTGTGTTCCTTCAGATGAATTTGGATTTTCTATAAAATAATCCTGGGGGGGGGGCAGTTGGGTGCCTCAGTGGATGGAGAGCCAGACCTAGAGACTGGAGGTCCTGGGTTCAAATCTGGCCTCAGACACTTCCCAGCTGGGTGACCCTGGGCAAGTCACTTGACCCCCAATTCCTAGCCCTGACCACTCTTCTGTCTTGGAGCCAATAAACAATATTGATTCCAAGATGGAAGGTGAGTGTTTAAAATAAAACAAAATAATCCTTTGGTAGTTTGATTGATATGGCAGTAATTAAGTAAATCAATTTAGGTTGTATTGTCATTTTTATACTATTGGTAGGACATACCCATGAGTAATTACTATGTTAACAGTCATTTAGGTCTCTCTTATTTCTATAGAGTGTTTTGTGGTTGTATTCAAACTGTTCTTAGCTGTGTATTGGCAGACTCGCCAATATTTTTATACACTTTAAAGGTATTTGAATGAAATTTCTCTTTCCATACCTTCCTGATGGGTTTAATTAGTAAGATTCAGAAATTATATGGATTTCTATAGATTTTATCTCCTATCATTTTCTAAAGCTATTGCCTTTTAATTATTGTTTTCTATTGACCAATACGGTCTATTATGATATTAATTTTCCTTATTTTGAAACAACTCTAATTTCCTTGTTTATAATCTTTTAAACATGTTGGAGACTCTGCTAATATTTTGTTTAATATTTTTGCATTAATGTTTATTAGGGATATTTTCTTTCTCTGTTTTGCCTCTTGGGTTAAAGTATCAAAACAGTATTTCTGTCATAGAAAAAATATGGGAAGGTACTTTTCTTGTTGATTTGTAAAATTGAAATTAATTTGTTTTTTTAATATCTGAGAGAATTCAGTTGAAAATGAACCTGGCTGTTCCCTGTAGCTCTACTTAGGTTTGTTTTGACTCCTTCACTGTCTCTTTCTTCAGATCTTCACTCTTAGCTTCTACGGGATTCTGTCTTTTTGTGTAGATCAGATGTAATTGCTTTTAGGAGCTTCTCTTTGGTTTTCTTGATCATTGTTCCTTCTGGGGCATTTTATGAGCTTTTTACAGAGTATTTGAAAGGCATCCTAACACACTGCCATCTTTCCATCATTCCTCTGGATGCCTTTTGTTGTTTATTTGTTTTTGGTTTTCTAAACCCTTACCTTCTGTCTTGGAATCAATATTATGTATTGGTTCCAAAGTAGAAGAGCGGTCAGGGCTAGGCAATGGGGGTTAAGTGACTTGCCCAGGGTCACATAGCTAGGAAGTGTCTGAGGCCAAATCTGAACCCGGGACCTCCCATCTCTAGGTCTGACTCTCAATCCACTAAGCCACCCAGCCACCCCACCCCCCCCTTGTGTTTGTTTTTAATCAATAGTAAGCACAGTTACCTTGACTTTTAAGATATTTGTGTCACATTATGGTCTGCGCTATAATTTTCTTTGTGAAAATGTCCATTCTCATCAAGAATACCTTTATTATATATGTAAGTTATTCTGATTTTTTTAGGCATGAGAATATTATTGCAATTTTCTTTTTCCCAGAAACAACAAAATTCCTATTTCTAAAGCATGTTTTGTCTTCCTTCAGAAATGTTTAGAATTTGTCCCTTGCCATCCTCAAAGCCCATAAGTCTCCTGTATATACTTGGTTTAGTTAATTCCTCAAGGATAGAATATCGTTGTTTTCCTTCTATTTCTGCTTCCTTACTACAGCGTTAGAGTTCAAACATGATTGCTCTACTGTCACTCATTTAGAAATAAGTTTGTTATAGAACTCTTGACCATTCTTTCCCCATTTTTGTCTAATCCATTATCACCTTCCAGATTCAGCCTTAAAAAGCTCACAAACTATTTGACTTTTTTGGATTTCTCATTGAGTTTATCATGATAACACTTGCTTTTCCTCCATTGCTTCTTATTGTTCATTGAATTACTACTCATCATCTTCTGCCATGCTCCTCTATAAGAATTTACGAATTAGTCTACATTCTAAAATACTGTTTTCTTGACTGCCATGGCAGTTCTCCTTTAGCAAAAAAAAAGCCAGTATTTGCTATTTGAAGCAATTTCTAGGTTCTCTTGGCTCTTTAGGTGATTGATTTGTTTAAACATTCTTCAGAAACAGATCATCTCCACGTCTTTATTTTATCCGTGACCCAGTTTATTGTTAAACAGAGCTCTTTGAGCTGTGTGCATTGCACATCTCACTTTTGTTCTCATTTAGAATTTATTTTCATCGTTGTTCTAACAATGTTCTCATGCCATAGAGTTCCAAGGGTTGCATGAAAGACTTCTTGTTGTTTTTGGACTTCAGGATAAAACATAATACCAATTTCACTGACTCCTTTATTTGCCTTTTGGAGGATAAATGACTCATAGGTCATACTTTGATTTCATTGCAACTTCCCTGTATTTTTGAGTTATTTATAGGGAGAATGTTTTACATGATACACCTTGAAAAGTTCCAGACATTGGCTCTGATATTCACCCTATTCCTCTAAGGAGATCAGAAAAAGTCTTCTTTTTCCCATTCTACCAATGAAAACCCTCAGGCTCAGAGAGACTAAATGACTTGCCCAAACAGCAGAGAGACGTCTGGCATCACTTCCTCGTCATTGTTATTGTTGTTCACTCATGTTTAATTCTTCATGATCCCATGGACCAAAGCTATCCATGGGGTTTTCATGGCAAAAATACTGGAACAATTTTCATTTCTTTTCCAGTTCATTTTATAGATGAGGAAACTGAGGCAAACAGGGTTAGAGGACTTGCCCAGAGTCACAGCTAGGGAGTGTCTGATGCCAGATCCAAAATCAGGTCTTCCTGACTCCAGACTCAAGGCACTACCTCCTTACTCCCTCATCACAGGAATACACAGTAGTCACAGAGAGTACCAGGGGCATGCTTATCCTTGACTGGTGGGTCACAATGGGTAACTCGAGCAAAGGAGTTCCATTCCACAAAATCCGTTCAGAGTGGCCTGAATGCCCATTCTTGATGAAGAGTTAACCAGAGCACCAGAACATCTTCTCTGAGATTCTCTTATCTACTGTCTGTACATTGTAAATACCGAATTATGTCCATGTTGTCTCACCCCCTAGAATGTGGTCTCTGAGTGCAGGGGTTGTTTTGGCCTTTCTTTTTGTCCACAAGCTTGACGCCATGTCTAGCATCATAAATGCTTACGGATTACTTGGTTTCCTTGGGAGCCAGGTCTCCTTGAGCTGAATCTGAGGCTCCCCCCTGTGATTCTATGCCAGCTAGAAAATGAGCCCTTCTGGTTTCAGCTCAGCTTAGCAGACTCCTGCCTTGTTCCTCCAAAGAGAGCCGACTTGAAGACTGGCAGCCAGCAGTTCTGTCTGTAAGGCTGGAAAGCTCTTCTTGGGCTCTTCATGAAACATGTATTTTTGCTTGACTTGCTTTTTATTGTTCAAAAAGGAGACGTTTATATGAAAAAGCCAGTTGGTTCCTGGAGTATTTACTGTGGTTTTTATGAAGACAATTCCTTTACGTTTGGTTTGTACTTGGGCTATTTGGTTGTGTAACCACAGTTTTGCCTAATTTTGGCCATGTGCATTCTTTTCTCCTCAGGCATAATGACATAAATTGGAAAATTGAGAAAGCTCAAAGCAAAGAGCGTGTGGACGAGCCAGAGCTACAAGAACTCTTTCTGTAATCACACCTCATCATGGCTTACTGCGGACCTTTGGACCCAGTGGGAAAACCTTGAAATATCCTTTGTGGAAGCCGCAGGACCCTAGAAAGGATCCTGACCAGCAAAAGGATGAATTCTTTAGGATGCCTTAAATTTGTAGCAGTTCAACTATCTTAGGAATCTTTTTTACACGATGTGTATATATAACTCGTTTTTAAAGATGGATGGTTTAAAGGCATGAAAGAACAGAAGTTTTTAAACTGTGTAAAGGATACAACAAAACTCCATAGCATTCATCTGACCACCGATCTCATTTTGTTTCTTATCAGGTGCATGGTGCACGAGAATATGAATTGGTCTTCTCTTTCCCAATGACGTCAATTGTTTGGGCTCAGGTTCTTCAAGACCAGCGGGGGGTTTTGTTGTCAAATATAACATGTCTGTCATTTCTACTTTTTGTAAAAAGAAATAAAACATTAACAGCCATTTCTCGTCTCTCAGCGCCTCCCTTTCCAATAAATTTGTAATAAATATTTTGATTTCTAAAGAATTTTTAGATTTCAGTTTTTTATATTGGATATCGATTCAATCCAAGAATACTTTTTAATTGTTAATATTCATTTACATCTTTTATTTACATTTCCTTCCTTGCCACATCTGCTCCTGCCCTTTTCCCAACCAGAAGGGGAAGGAGATGAATTTTCCCATCTCTTCGCCCTGTCAAAGCTTGGATGATCTCACAGCCTTCCACTGGATGTTTTGGCTCCTTCTACTTTACATGACTAAAAGAACCTGCTCCATGATGTATTCTGCACTAGGAGGACACTGGGGAAATGTGGATAGGAAAAAGCCCTTACCTTCAAGAAGGATACAGTCTATTAGGAATATGCAAAATGGCACTAGCTAATTCCTTCTGTGATCATTTGAGGAAGAAAGGTAAGAACCTCCAGGTACAAACTGCCTAAGTCCCACATTTCTCTACATGGAATTAAATACAAACTTGCAAATGTTCCAGGTTTCAATGAGAATTAAGTATTCAGACAAGTGGAGAGGGTCAATGGTTTCTGCCTTTTCTCTTCCACAGGTTGACAAGGGAACATGCTGATGGTCCCGGAGAATCGATGCACTTCTTGGGCCCCTTTGATCTGCTGCTAACACACGACAAGGGATTTCCAATCCCAGGTACAGTGTGGAGCCAAAGCTCACAATCATGATCTCCAGGGGCAAATTTTGGACACATCCTAATGGCCACAGAATCATTTTTGCTGTGTTTCATATAAGGAAACAGTCCCCAAAGCCCTTTTATCATCATGTAAAAATTCCTGGGACCACCCGGAGTGTCTCCTTACCTGAGTCTGCCATATCTCATGATGGCCCCATTTCATTTTGAACAATATGACCAACGCAGGACTCTAGGAAAGGGAAAAGAATGTACATTAAAACATGTATTTGAGCCTAAACACTAACTACAAAGCTAGGATGAGGCACTAAAATGAGCTAAGCCTCAGCATGTGACATATGCAGCAACTCTAGGTAGAAAAGTCTGTACATGCTGAAAACAAACCTGGACTGGGGTTCTAGTGAAGCCAACAAATATTTATTACGCACCTACTATGTATACATGCCTGTAAGTGCTTTTAAAAGCCAGCGGCTCTAACAAGGACCATCAGAGCCCCTTTCCCATGGCTCCTTTTCAGTGTCTCAATATCTAGTCTTGCATATGAAAAGGTTAGAAAGTTGCGAAGAATTGGGGGTTTAACAGTAGAGTTGCCTATGACTTTGCCCACTTGCTCATGAGAACAAATAGAAGCGAGTGAGAGTTTAAAAGCAATCAACAGTGTTAAAGAGTCTTAACTGCTATTGCCAAAACATGAGATAAACCCAAACTGGGAGGTAGTAACTACAAAGTCACTAAATTGTAAAGTAGCCTCTAACAGAGTTTTGTCTTCTCACTGTGCTGGTCTTCCTCCTCTGGATATTGGCCACTTTGCCTTTCTGAAAATGGTGGCTGGTACTAAAACAACATCTAGATGCAGTCTAATCAGAGGAAAGAGCAATGATACTATCATTTCACTGGCCCTAAACACCTCTTTTGATACTTCCTAAGATACAGCCAGGTTAGTGATGGCCAACCTTCTAGAGACAGAGTGCCAGACCCATGCCCAAACCACCACCCCCACAAGTGCTGTGCCAACACCTCCAGTGACTCTGTGCCATGCCCCTCCCCCTCCCCAAGTGCCAGGCATGACCCACTACCCCTTACCTGTACTTATGAGTTGTGAGGGTTTGATGGACAGGAGCATGTGAATGGAATCTTCTGAGCCTGGAAGTATTGTAATCTTTGGGATTCAGTTGAGAGAGAAGCTGTCTCTCTGGATCTAAAGAGGAAAGGAGAGTGAAGTGTGACCGAATCTGTCAGAAGATCAATTCCCAAGACACTAGCCTGTGAACATCCTTGGGTTGTGGTGAGGATTTATTCTTCAATCATCTGCTGTCTTCAACTTTGAGGAGTTATCAACTGTGGACATTTCACCTTGGATTCCTATTTTGGCTCCCAGAGACTCTGTTGTAAGATTCTGCTTCCCTGTTAGATTTGCCTTTAGGATACTAGTGTAGTTAGACAGAACTATTAATTTAGGAGTTAAATTAAGGGTATAAAGATAAGATCACCCTCTCCCTCACTCTCCTTCCCTAAAACCCTCTCCCCAATCTCAAATAAATACAAACTATTTAAATGTTTATCCTTATGTGTTTTCCCTTCCTAAAATCCTCTTATACATACCCCACACAGGGGAGGAAGTGCTCATAGCTTCTGTGTGTGTGGGGAGGGGGGAGGAGTAAGGAATGTCCTCAGTGCAGGTGAAGAGAGGAAAAGAGTGACTCAAGCACTCCACTCCTCTCTATCTCTGCTGCCTGTGAGCCACCCACCTTACCCTCTACACTCCTATTGGACTGCTGGACAAAGGGGCAGGGGATGTGAAAAAATGTCATCATGTACAGTAGAGAGGGGGAGGGGAGCAGTTCCACCCAAAGCCCTCTGCCTTTCCAGTAAAGAATTCAGGAGGTGGGTGGAAGGCAGCTTTGTGCCTAGAGAGTGTTCTGCATGCCATCTTTGGCAGCCATGCCATAGGTTCACCATCACTGACCTAGATGATACAATGATTAGATAGATGCTAGACCTAGAGTCAGGAAGACCTGAATTCATACCCAGCCTTAGACACTTGCTAGTTGTATGACCACTTAACCTCTCTCTGCCTCAGTTTCCTCATCTATAAAATGAGAATAATAGTAGTTCCATCCTCCCATCTCCTATGTTTGAAATAAGATAATAGTTGTAAAGGACTTTGCCAATCTTAAAAGCACTACATAAAAGTTAGCTATCATTAAGATCACATTGTTATATTGATGCATATTCCAGAGCTCCATTTTCTTCCTACCACTATGAGCAACTACCTTGAAATCAGAAAGACTTGTGTTCAAGTTCTACCTTTGCTTTTATGACTATAAACTCCTGAAAAAGTCAGTTCATTTCTCAGTATCCAAGTGCTATAAAAACTATAATTTCCAGAGAAAGTCCTGACATCCATTGTTTAAGGAAATTTTCTCTACCTATTCCATGAAACCATAAATTCAGTATGTTACTTTTCTAATCTGTCCCTTGATGCTGTTTTCTGCCACAAATACCATGCTGTTCATAGGGTTGATATAAAATACCCAATAGTATGTATAATTGGAAATCTGTTACCCTAAAAAACTACATTTCCTGGGAGCCCACTGACTTCCTGTCATTACATACTTCCTATAGATGGGATATTAGCCAGTGGGTTGGCGGGCCTCAATCTCTTTGGTGTCCTGTCAGTGACCTTAGTGGTGGTAAGCTTGGGGATTTTAAATAGGCTAATTAGCCATGGACACATGGTTTTGGTTTTGTATCCCTTTTATTCCTTTATTTCTAATGTTCAGTAATAAATATCCTAAAATATAATATTTTAATTCAGATGTAATTTTAATTTTACATTTATGGCAACCAGAAGTTAGAGACAGAATACTCCATGTGTTAAGATAGCCTAGATAAATTTTTAAGCCAAATAGTTTTATATCTACATAAAGTTTTTTTGTCAAATGATACCTTCTCAAATAAAGGGAGGGGAAAGAGAGAGTTACCTGTGTGTTTTAATGTAACACACAAATAAATAACTTTTTAATAGTAGGAATTCTTTTCCTAGCAAAAAACACCCATTGCATAATTTTGAAATATTCATCCTCCTATATTATTCAAAGTGATTTAAATGATATTCTATTGATGTGTATGTATGTATGTGTGACTTGAGTTAACATTGACAACTATTAATGACTTAAATTTATCCTTTTCTTATAATGAAAAGGAAGTTGAAAAATGGAAGCAAAAATTTAAGACTAAACAGATAAATAGAGTAGGGGTGTCATCTGAAGGAAAACCCCTGCTCCCTAGAACTTTTTATCACAAAATTTGCCAATTCATACACAAAAATGGTCACTTTGGTACCTAGGCCATTGTAGACTCTCTTAAAAGAGTATGGATAGCCCCTGGCATAACTATCATAACCTCTAAACTTTAGAGTCTAAAGTGTGTACAGCCTGCCCTACTTACCAAGCATTCAATCAGTACTCCTTTTGTGACAAAGCCTTTGGTGTGTGTCCTCTGGCTTAAACACCTGCAAATTGATTTTATCAACATGCTGAAGGCTGGACAGTATAAATTTTTTTCTGATCATAGTGGATCAATTGACTGTATGGCCAAAAGCATTTTCTACTGCCCAGGCCACAGTGGCTTTTGTTGCCAAGATGCTCTTAAAAAAGGTTATTCCTCTCCTTGGCCTGCCTGCATGTATTAATTCAGACAGGGGAACTAATTTCACTGATTCAGTTTTATCTCAGATTTATTCCTGTTTAGGGATACCTCCTAAATTCCATGTACCATATCATCCCCAGAGCTCAGGCCAAGTTAAGAGAATGAATAAAGATCTCTAAACTATGATTGGCAAATTGTGCACAGAGACTCATTTAAATGGCCTGAAATTTTCCCTCTGGTCCTATTTTATCTTAGAAGCAAGCCCAGGGGAGATCTACATATCTTACCATAAGAGATGTTTTTTGGACATCCCCCTGTGCAGGCTAAGCCTTTGTTTCCAGCATATACGTCATATGATAAAAGGTAAACTCATACCAGGGAATGCTGTCTCCCATCTGCTACAAAATTCAGCCTCTTTTCTGTCTTTCATAAGTGTGGAAATTTTCTGTAGTCCTGGATGCTGATTAGGTAAGTGGATATTGCTGCAATGGTCCTATAGGCTTGTGGGACACAAATCACTTTATTAGGCTCTGATTCTAGGACCTGTTGAGGGCTTATTCTTGCTTACTCAGAATTTTTATATACTATTTAATTTTTTTCTTTTCTTATATGTGTGTGTGTGTGTGTGTGTGTGTGTGTATTTAAGTCATACATTTGACTTCCTTTTAACAACTGATTTATATATCTCATAACTCAGCCATGTACCTCAGGGGAGACTGTAAAATTGTCATATAATTTTAGATTTATAAAAATTTTTTCTTGTTTGAGAGTAATTTGAGGATAAGAAACTCAAATAAAGAAAGTGAACTGTTTGGAGAAGGTGCCATGGAGATGCCTGTAGAAACCAAAAGATCTGAAATGATGTAATGAAACTGAACTGGGGAGGGGTGAATACATTTATTTTGAATGTTCATTCTTATGCCAAGGGGGACTGCCCCCTAACTTGTTTTTTGTCAATGTGCCTAGCAATCATCGATTCTGTTTTCATCCTTATTTCCCTCTTATCCCCAAATTATTGTAATTTCTCCTTAGAACGTGAAATAGTGTATGTGCCTCTAGTTAAAGATCTTTAGAGAAATAAGTTGGTTATGTGTACTGATTCCATGGGGAAACTAGGAATCTGAGAGATATCTACATGCTTGTTTCCCATAGGAATCACAGTGGGTATTGTGTAATTAATTTATGTACCCTAGAACTACAATTCCCAGCATCCCATGTTCCTTCTCATGTTACATGCTGACATAGGGAGGATATAAATTTGGTGTAACCCTGCCTCTCGCTCTCATTGGGTGACAGTATGCTGTGGAGGTGAGGTGAGGGAGAGGCAGAAAAACTTGCACATGTGGTTTTAATTTTGTTAGATAATTATGTTTTTTTTACTTCTATTTCCTTTTTATTTCTTCCACTTCAAGTGATTATTAATAAACTCTATAAAATAATAATTCTTGGAGTGTTGGATATTAATTTAAATCCTATACAGGGATACTGTCTCCAGAGTTCTAAGGTGTAGATCCTATAAAAGTGTTTAGAGCTGGGCTCTGGACACAGCCAAAACATTGGACCTATCCCTCTCCTGATTAAAGACTTGGTTTTTCTGACTACTTTAGTAGTTCTGTGTTTTTTCCAAGTTAACAGTACTATTTTGAATATTTCTAATTACCTTGTGTAGCATTTTTCTGTAGGAAAATACAGCCTTAATTTCACCCAGAAACATCAGGAACAAGTACTTTATCTTCTCCCCTTTGCCCCACAATAACATCAGAGAAAGGGGTTCTATTAAGAAAAAAAGTATAGATTTTCCTAAACTCCATGATCTGGCTAACTCTCTAACCACTAGAATCTTCTTAAGAGAAAGCATCCTCTCCAAGTCAAACATTTCCCATCCACCTGTAGGTATTATTTTGAGGAAAATGGGTATAGTAACATGAATAAATAAAAAAATCAAAAGAAAGAGAAGGGGATTCCTTTGTTATACCACTTTTCTGATAATATGGTAATCTATGAGACAGCATGTTCTTATATATATCTTATTTCTCTTACTGTTTAATTAAAGGTTTTTGTTTTGAATTTATTCTTTGGTTGGAGAGCAAAAGGGGGGGGGGCATTATTGGAAGCTTATGAATTGTGCTTTTGCATGTATGTTGCCCCTTGCCCAAGATGTGCCTTGAACCTGAAGTATTATTTGGGATACCTAAATATGAGGGGAACTCCAGCACTACATAGGCTTTTGCAGCAATTATCAGCTTCATATTAATAAATGTATCACGAAACTTCCTAAAGGATATAAGGCTTAAAATAGGGGTTTTGACAAAATGAGGAGAACAGTTGAATAAAAAAGAAAAACGTTGTTTAATTTAAGAAAGAAGTATAGATAGACAGAAAAAAAGGAAAGAGAGATTACTAATCTTATAAACTATAAATATACCTAAAATTCCTAATACTACCTATAACTGTCTTCTGAGAATAGTTTCTTCTTGTCTGGCCAACACCAGGCCTATCTAAACTAGTCTATCTGTAAATTATTCACTAACTACCTAACTCCTGAAAATAATGCATAGCCACCACTCATTCACTCCTTCAATCAATTTTCTTATAGTAACCCAACTGTCAGTAGCCAACTGACAGCAGATCCTTGCCTTAGAGACAGACCTTCCACTCTCTAGAGATCCCAGAAGCAAAAAGACCCCTAAAGGCTAAAGCCAAAAGCCCTCTCAGTAAGCTCAGGCCTGCCTTTATATTCCAGCAACTAAATGCCAACCCACACTACTAGCAACCAACCCCCAACGATCAACTCACACCCAGCAGCCAACTTCCCTGCCACTGCCAGTCCTCGTTATCCGCAACTCCCCAACCACCTGTCAGCAGCTGACTCTCCTAACGGTCAGCAACTGCCATCCTGCAACTGATGCTGGCTCAGCAGGGTTCCTAATTCCTTGTCACTGTGGGCTGGTCAATCCCTACACATCTCTATGGTAAGAGGACCTCCAGGTCCCCTGTTAAATTAAAGAATGCCTTTTTACAAGGGGTAGTTAATGGAAGAAATTTAGACATTGTGGTAAGCATGATCTCCCGTAGTGATTGAGAGATTCATTCCCAACAGTGACTGATGCCACTGTCACTGGATCACTGAGTATGAGGGGTGAATAGGACAGAGGAAGGAGGATGGCAGCTGTAAGAAAACTAAATTAAGCACTATTCGATTATGAAGGACTTTAAGTGAAAAACAGAGACTTTTTATATTTGATCCCAGAGGTGATAGTTTATGGAGTCAGGAGTATGGGGAGGGAAAGGGGGCAGGTAATGTGGTCATATCTACACTGTTAACTCCAAATAGACAAAGGGAATAAAGAATTCCCTAAGATACATGTGGTATGTTCCCTTGTGTGTATTGAATATAGTACATATTAAATCCATTTTATATAGGATTATTTATCCCCAAAAGAAAATGACCCTTAACATTCAAAGTGTGTCCATTTCCTTCCATGTATCAATAGTTGATAGAACGAGCTAATACAAAATGTCATGTGGTGAAATGAAATGAGGTATTTCATCTACATTTTTATATCTTGTGGAGGGTCTTAAATATGTGGCTCGCATGCACTCAAATCGGAGATTTCCAGCTAAAATTAGCATCCACTTGGAAGGATCCCCACGGCATAGGCTTTGTCCTCTAGAACAAGTGGTCAGCCGTCGGATCATAGAATTGCGTGTTTAGAGTCGGAAGGGAAGTTAGGGGCCATTGGCTCTAATCCTCTCATTTTACAAAGGTTCAGCTGAAAGCTGGGAGAAGTTAAAGGACTTATCCAGACTTGTACAGCTGTTAACTCAGTTCTACTGGACTCCTGGCCCAGCCAGCACTCTGTCCACTCTCTCCCTCAGGTAGAGTTAAGGGATGATCGGAAGAGAATGTTGCATGTACATTCCACCAAACATAATCACAGTATTAGTTCTTCTGCCTGATTTTTGCTTCACTTTGCCCGCTTTGAAGGGAAGGCTCAGTGCTGGGAAGACGGAGGTTGGGGCAGGCAGCTATAACTGGAAATAACTGTGATATAAAAAGCAAAGACATCAATGCAACTTTTTTAAGACTCACCACATTGTTTCCAGGAATGCCATTAAACAAAATGCCCTGCAGCTTCTGGAGACATTACAGTGAACAGTAAAACGTCAACAAATGTGGAATTTGAGCATCAAGCCCATCTGTCTCCAAATTGCCTTCTTTCCTTTGCCTTGGCAGGCTTTGGGGTTTTGAAGAGAAGTTATAAACTCTAACACTTCAGCTGACCTGAATTATGTTTCAGAAATCGCCCTCCAGGGCCAGACGCAGTAATACCTCGAACTTGGCCTCCGATTCACAGAACCACGGAATGGAAATCTACACCGAAGAGAAGAGCAGACTTGTGTGTCCCCGACGTCTGAGCCTTGGACATCTGACAGAGGCCCACACGAGACACCAGCTCATGGAGACCGGTAAATCTGGAGCATATTTAAAGGGCCGATCAGGACCGCTGGCTCATGACTAGCGAACATATATAAATAGGGCATGGGGGGGAGAAGCAGAGGAGGCTAAATCCGAAGCCTGTTCTAGCAATGTCACACCTTCAAGCTGTAAGCTAGGACGTCTCTGGCTCGGACTTGCTCTTGAAAGGGAGGACTACAAGGGGAAATACAAACGAATCACAATGAAGTCCGTCTCCATAGCGTGACGCTACAAAACAAAATTAAATCTCTAAGGGAGACCACGGAACACGGAACACTCTTGTGTCCCTCTTTCTGGTGGACCTCAGTGGCTAATAGTAAAAGAGGACGCGGGCCTGATAATGCTGCAAGGAAATCCTTTGATTTTAAGGGAAGGACAACGCAAGGCGATTGTTAGAAAATCTCTCATTCGCGACCCAGAAGCAAAGAGACCTCCGGACTTTTCCCATTCAAATAAAGGTACTTAAACATAGAGCAGAAAGTGGAGCAAGATGGTGGGTCAGTAGGAAGAAGTTAGCAAGTCCCCCCCAAAGTTCTTCCAAACGGATACAGAAAATGTAACAGAGGGACTCCTAATCAGGAAATGCAGGGAAAAGTCATAATGAGTCACTTGTCCAGCGCAGGTCAGCATATGGAGATAAACAGGGAAGTCTGTGGCCCCTCGGGATGGCGCCTGGCCAAAAGTGTACAGTGGAGAGCGTTCCAGGTCCACAGCTCTCCTCTACGGATGTGCTGCTACCACACGTAGGGTGAAGGAACAGGTCCCGGCTGTCTGCTTTGTCAGCTATTAGCCGCTTCTTGGTCCCAGATCCAGAGTGGACTAAGAAAAGGCCATCATTAAGGAGCAAGGCAGAAAGAAGTTCAAAACCAAGCAGTAACAACGTGCCTTAGGTCGATTCTAGGAGGGAAACAGACTATCATTTCTAACTTCCAGAATCCAGACTAATCTGAAGACGGCCCAAGAAATAAACAGGGCGGGAATCTCATCGTGAAGGGAAGCCGTTTTCTCACTGGCTGGATCCAGTAGTGATCTACTGTTGCTCACATCCAATTTCTGGTCAGGAATGACAGAACTCAGACCTGGGGAGGCGGGGGGGGGCCGCACACAGACTTTGCCCTGGATCAGATGATTTTAGAAGCACTGATAACTTGCAAGTCTCCAATTTGAATCATCTCTAAGATTCCGGACGGAGTAACACAACACTAAAAACGTTAAGAAAGCAGCACCACAACCAGCCCAGACCTTCACTCCAGAAGGATATCAAGTCTGGCCCTAACATAAAGTCTGAGGCGAGAAAGTAGACTTGAAAAATGAGGGGAAAAAAAGATTCCCACTTAAAAAAACTACAAGTTGGTGACACTCAAGACTCCAACTCCCAAAAAGAGAAAGCCTCAGAAACATCTACATGTAAAACCTCATAGAAAAGCATAGCTGGTGCACAAAGTCAAGTACAATTCCTGGAAAAACTAAAGCAAGAATATTTTAAGAGTTGAAAAATGTTGTAATAAGTGAAATGAGAATTAGAGGAAAATGGAACAACCATAAGGAACCATAAGAATGAACTGCTTAAATTCAAATATGGGGACATGCTATGTGTCCCTTCTGAATCCCATCAAAATTAATGATCATAGAGTCAAATTACACAAAGGCTCTCAGAATGGTTAGATTAAGTCTCAATAATGGTAAAAGAAAAATGGAAAGTAGTGGGGAAGAGGGGAATATATTTGGAGTTGGGGGAGAAGAAGATTAGGAAAACGTATCTCATATAATTGTGTTGTGTAAGTAAAAAGCCTAAACAAACAAACAAAAAAAGGCATGAGGGGAATGTCTGGCATTTGAACCTTGCTTCCTCTGAAGGAAGAAACAATGCACATAGACACAATAAGAAATGGGTACAGAAATACATGTCATTAATCAAGGAAATAAGAAGGACCAAGGAGAAGGGAGAGTTAGAAGGAAGATAGCAAAAGCAAAACTAATACTAAAGATGCACAGAAACATAGCTACTTTTTGAAGTGGCAAAGAATTGGAATCTGAGGGAGTGATCAATAGAGGAATAGCTGAATTAATGTGGCATTAATAAAGGCATATAAATGTGATGAAAGTTGTAGTTCATCTTTTGTTTTCAAAGAGGACCAATGATATCATAGGTATAAAAATGAAAATAAATTTTATTAAATGTAATATTAATATTGTGGTTGCCATTATAAAAGCAATTCTCAAGTCAGGAGTCCATTAGGAGCTCTTAACAATGTAATTTTTTTAAACCCCTACCTTCTGTCTATAAATTATATATATATATATATATATATATATAAATATAATAAAGATATTCTTTAAAAGTTTAGTAACTCATAACTGCATAAAAAGTACTATAAACACCTCATAAAAGAAAAAGAAGAAAATTCACACTTCCCTCTATGAAGGGAATAACAAATTTTACTTGGATTTTCTAGATCATGAGGATGGCACAGCCCTAACTTCCCCTCAATGTGGAAAGAACACCCATATACTGAAGAAAATATCACCTTAAAAAACAGAATTGGTTTAATGGTAAAAGAGGTACAAAAATTCACTGGAGAAAAGAACTTTTAAAAAAGCAGAATCAGCAAAGTAGGGAAAGAGGCAGAAAAGTCACTGAAAAAAATAATTTCTTAAAAATTAGAATTGTGCACATGGAAGCTAATGACTCCATGAGACTTCAAGAAACAACAAAGCAAAGTTAACAGAAAGAAAGAAAATAGAAATAAATGTGCATATTTCATTTAAAAAAACAGTAATCTAGAAAACAGATCAAGGAGAAATAATTTAAGAATTATTGGACTAGCTGAAAACCATAGATTAAAAAAAAAAGCCTAGACATCATACTTCAAGAAATTATCAAGGCAAACTACACTGATATCTTAGATTCAGAAAGTAAAATAGAAATTGAAAAAATCCTCTGATCACCTGCTGAAGGGAATCCCAAAATGAAACTTTCCGGGAATACTATAGCAATATGTCATAACTCCCAAGTTAAGGAGAAAATTTGGCAAGTAGCCAGAAAGAAACGATTCAAATATTGTTGAACTATAGTTAGGATAACACAAAATTTAACAGCTTCCATGTTAAAGAAGTTGCGGGCTTGGAATATGATATTTCAGAGGACAAAGGAGCTAGGATTACAACCAAGAATCATATTTCTGCCCAACAAATTTAGTATAGTCCTTCAGGGGGAAAAATGAATATTTAATGAAATAGAAGATTCGTGATGAAAATCCTAGAAATGAATAGAAAATTTTACATTCAGACAAGACTCAAGAGAAAAATAAAAATGGAAACATGAAGAGTGACTCATTGGAATTAAACTATTTACATTTGGAAGGATGATACAAGTAGTTCCTGAGAACTTTATTATTATTAGGGCAATTAGAAGGAGTATGCATAGAGGGCCCAAGTGTGAATTGATTCTATTTTTATAAATTTGATTCAGTTCCTTAGAAATGAATCCTTTACCAGAAAAATGATGTGAATTTTTATATTACTTTGTTGCTTATGATATATTTTAGAAAAATATAGTTTCCCCAATCTCTTTCAATTGGGTATAATTTTTCTCTTGCTTTGTCTGAGATCATGATTGCCACTTCTGCCCTTTTCACTTCATCTGAAGCACAAGAGACTCTCTTCCAGCTCTTTATTTCAACTGTGTGTGTGTGTTTCTATTTGAAGTGTGTCTATTATACACAATATATTGTGTGGTTCTGGTTTCTAACACATTCTGCCATATGCTTCCATTCTATAGGTCACTTTATATCATTCACATTTCCTGTTATGATCTCTAATTCCATCCCATTTTGATCTGTTTATCCTTCTTCCTCTCTTTTTATTCCCATCTCTCATCAAAATTCTGTCTTGCTTTCAACCACTGCCTTCTCCAATCCAACATCCTTCTTATAAATTCCCCTCCCAATATAGCTTATGCTCTTGCTCTCCTAACTCCCTATTGGGCAAGATAGATTTTTATACCCAGCTGAGTGTATATATATATATATATGCTCTTCTGTCTTTGAATCAATTTCAGTCAGCGTGAGGATCAAGCCTTGCTTACTACTCCTTCATTTTCCCTTCCAGGATAAGTGCTCTTCCATTATGTTAGAAAAATTGCCTCATTCTACCTCTCCCTTTCTTCTTCTTTCAATGTATCTCTCTTTTTCACTTCTACATTCTTTTTTTGAGATCATGTCAATATTTTTTTAATTTTTCCCAGTCCAGTTTTATATTGAATACCATCCACCACAGCACAAAAAGCAAAATAAGGACCCCTAACATTATCTGTTGTTACAGTTTCCTTAAGGTCAAGCTGCACATGCTGGATTTGTGCAAACTGATGGAGGATTTTACATTCCAACGGGGAAACATCAAAATATAAAGGGAAGCTGGAAAGTAGGAGGTAGGGATGGGAAGGAAAATTGGCAGCAAGGCATTTGGAGAGGTGAAGAAGTCCAGAGAGTGAGTTGGGCTGGGTTTGAAGCTAACATTAAGGCAAAGCATCCCTCAAGAAATGGCTGTCCTGGGCAGGAGACTCACCAATCAAGAGAACAAAGCTCACTGTCCCAAGGTAGGTGATACAGCTGCCAGAAAGGTGAAGGGAGGGAGCTATAGTACTGTCAACTTCATTTTGATTGCATAACATCACATCCAATGAAGTAAATAACTGCCCAGGCTGGTCTGTATAACTCAAATGTAGCCAATTTGAAGTGCTTTGAAGTTCTTAAGCCATTTGAAGCTCTCTGGTTTTAAAAGAACTGCTATTGGCTTGCCATTAAGAGCTAACATATTCTCAGTATCCTTTTAGGGGTAATAGTTAACTAAAAGAAATCATGAAGGACATGGATGGGTTTCATAGACCTGGGTAACAGATTGAGTCCCTGGTTGTACTGACATTAACACTCCCATTAGATGGGACGCCATTGTAACAATCCACGTTACATTTGGGACGATTCAGAATTGACCACATATATTACTAGAGGTATGCGCAGAGAACCCAATATAGGGTTGAAATGTTGAAAGCTCCCAAATATTTATTTTTTTAATTTAATTCACCAGCAGAAAAGTCTGCTTCTGGCTATTTCCCAAAGCAAATTTTGTTGTGGGAACAGCCTAATTGCCCTTTCCCTGGGCTTAGAGGGCCTCCAGCAATAAGAAATAACTGGCTGCAGATACGGTAGAGGAAGGAATTTGAGAAAAACTGTGATTTTACATTATTCCAGTATGCCTCGGTGAATTGCCTTCCCTTCCCTAGAAATAACTTGGAGGATGCTGGCACAGTTATCTTTCTGGCCTCCTATTCACAGTGCTTCTGGCAGGGAGAAAGCGAGCAGAGTTAGATTTGCCCCAGACTAACTACCTGAGGGAGCACACTATGTGCCAGCTGAAAACCACCCTGCCTACAGGAGAAAGAGCTCGGGGAGAGGGCAGAATCCAAGCGTCCCGAGCTCACTCGTCCTAGGGAATGCTTCTTTCTTGTTCTATCGTCCTCCCACGTCTAGTACCAAAGGCAGGACTTCAGAGGCTCTTGGGGCTTTCTGGAAACTACCCTCAGATTTCATTCTTCCATCTGCAGGGGGACCTGATATTTAGCCCTCTGCAGAGTTGAAGAGAAGGTGCAAAGGCTGTGATTGCATGGAAAGACCCCTTTAAGGAGAGTGTTTTCTTCCTCCCATTTCACCCCCTTCAGAATCTCCATCCAAGCTTCCCTGAAAGCAGACTCTGGCCTGGACCAAAGTTAGCTGAGCACCCAATGATTAAGTAGCTGATAACGTTCGCAGATTAAAGCATTTCCTACCGTCAGGTTTTCTCCAGGTAGCTATGGGCACCTGAAGGCTGTTAATAACAGTGACATAGATGGAGGGTTTACAATCTCCACTGTCATAACAGTTTCTTACTGGGTAATAAGACTTGAGCAGTCTGGACTCTGCTTTGAAACTAGGAGGGTGCAAAGGCCTTTTCGGCATCCCCCAATCCCTTAGAATGACTCATATGGAGGCGACACATTACTAACAAGAATGATATTGGCTTTGAGGTGGCCAAAAGGAAAATGTGGAAGCAGCGCTTGAAAGTTGAATTTAGCTCTTGCTTTACATTCAGAGAGCAAAAGAAAGGCCTGAGAATTCCCTCTTGTGCAAAGGAATCACAAGATGGTAGCAGTGATCACCAGAGGGAGACAGAGCTTTAAGTATCCCATGCTGTCCCCTTTTAGACAGCGATTTGTTTTTCTTTCCTAGTGCTTGGAAACTGCCATAACTTTTAGAAAAAGATAGCAATATCTGCTTTAAGCAATAGATCAGTCATTGTCCCTGTGGTATTTGACAGGAAACATTAAATTTGAAACCCATACTAAATAAATATTTTCACGAGAAAAAGGCAAAGGGGAATGAATGACTCTTTTATATTATTACTTAAGTACAAGTTTTCTTCTCAGCAATTCTGTGAAAAAAATTAATGCAAGTATTAATTTAACTGAACAGTCACCAAATCTTATTCATTCCACCTCCACACAACACCTCTCACATCTACTCACTTTTCTACACTTTATATGGTCAACAATCTATTTCAGACCCTTATCTCCTTCCATTCAATAGCTTTTTACTTGCTTCATTGAAAATAGATTTTAATATTTTTTTGTTATTAACATCACCTAGATTTCCCCTGTATCTTTCCCCTTCTCTCCTCCAAGAGAGCCATTAAAAGAAAAATTCCGAAAAACTAATCAATCCATTAAAAATGAGTATCATAGGTATCAACTATTTTCAGAAGTTTGATAGTTTTATAAATTCATTAGAACCAGAATTTATTTTCTTTTGGTAGTGGTTTTAATTCTTTTTCCTCTTCTATAATTTGATTGTTTAAAATACTTTATATGTTTGTATATTTTTAAAGAAAATCCTCTGTTCCTTTCAGATTCTTAGGTTTGTTGGCATGTATAACTGTGTAGTAGCTTCTGATAATTCTTCTCATTTCTTCTGATTTGGATTTTTTTTTAATTTTCCCTTTGTTTATCTTTTATTTTGCTGATTTGATTTACCACCCTTTTTAAAAATCAGGTTGGTTAAATGCTTATCAATTTGGTTAGTTGTTTCAAAGAACCAGCTTTTAGTTTTGTTTATAATTTTAATAGCTTTTTCTTTCCAACTTATTGATTTCTCCTTTAAATTTCAAGATTTCCATTTGTGCTTATCATGAGCTTTTATTTATTCAGATTCAATTTTTTCTTTTAAAATGAATATTCAATTCAAAAATCCTCTTTCTTCTGTGCTGTTAATCTATAGTTTAGGTATATGGTTTTTCTTCTGTGAATTGCTTTACCTATATTCTATAAATTAATAGTATTTCATATATTTAATTTTCTATGATTTGTTGAACTAATTATTCTTAGATTTTCATGATTTTATTATTTTTTGCATTTAAAACTGAATATTTTGTTTGTACTCTGAATTGATTATAATTTTTATAGAATTATGGTCTGTAAAGGACATGTTAAGAATGAATGCTCTCTAAATCCTCTATTTCATCAAATGACCAATTTCTCCTAATAGAATATACTCAGTTTTGCTGGGTGGATTATTCTTGGTTATAAACCTAGCTCTTTTGACTTCTGGAATATCACATTCTTAACCCTCCAAGCCTTTGACAAAATACAAAACTCATTCCTATTAAAAACATTAGAAAGCATAGGAATATAAGGGCATTCCTAAAAATAATAAACAGTATATATCTAAAACCATCATCAAACATCATCTGCAATGGGGATAAACTAGAAGCCTTTCCAATAAGATCAGGAGTGAAACAAGGATGCCCATTATCACCTCTGTTATTTAACATTGTACTAGAAACACTAGCAGTAGCAATTAGAGAAGAAAAAGAAATTGAAGGCATCAAAATAGGCAAGGAGGAGACCAACCTGTTGCTCTTTGCAGATGATATGATGGTCTACTTAAAGAACCCCAGAGAATCAACCAAAAAGCTAGTGGAAATAATCAACAACTTTAGCAAAGTTTCCGGATACAAAATAAAAAGTCATCAGCATTTCTATAGATCTCCAACACATCTCAGCAGGAAGAATTAGAAAGAGAAATTCCATTTAAAACCACCTTAGACAATATAAAATACTTAGGAATCTATCTGCCAAGACAAACACGGGAACTATATGAACACAACTACAAAACACTCTCCACACAACTAAAACTAGATTGGAGCAATTGAAAAAACATTGATTGCTCATGGGTGGAACAAGCTAACAATGAAAATGACCATCCTACCTAAATTTACCTATCTATTTAGTGCCATACCCATTGAACTCCCAAAAAATTTCTTTACTGATTTGGAAAAAAACATAACAAAGTTCATTTGGAAGAACAAAAGATCAAGGATATGCAGGGAAATCATGAAAAAAAAATGCAAAGGAAGGAGAACTTGCAGTCCCAGATCTCAAACTATACTATAAAGCAGTGGTCATCAAAACAAGTTGGCACTGGCTAAGAGACAGAAAAGAGGATAAGTGGAATAGACTAGGGGTAAGTGACCTCAGGAAGACAGTCAAACAAACAGAAAGACCCCAGGTTTCGGGACAAAAATCCACTATTTGATAAAAACTTCTGGGAAAATTGGAAGACAGTGTGGGAGAGACTAAGTTTGGATCAACATCTCACACCCTACACCAAGATAAACTCAGAATGGGTGAATGACTTGAACGTAAAGAAGGAAACTATAAGTAAATTATGTGAATACAGAATAGTATATATGTCAGACCTTTGGAAAGGGAAAGAGTTTAAAACCAAGCAAGACTTAGAAAGAGTCACAAAATGTAAAATAATTTTGACTATATCAAATTAAAAAGTTTCTGTACAAACAAAACCAATGTAACTAAAATCAGAAGGGAAGCAACAAATTGGGAAACAATCTTCATAACAAAAACCTCTGACAAAGGTCTAATTACTCAAATTATAAAGAGCTAAATCAATTGTACAAAAAATCAAGCCATTCTCCAATTGATAAATGGGCAAAGGACATGAATAGGCAGTTTTCAGTTAAAGAAATCAAAACTATTAATAAGCACATGAAAAAATGTTCTAAATCTCTTATAATCAGAGAGATGCAAATCAAAACAACTCTGAGGTATCACCTCACACCTAGCAGATTGGCTAACATGACAGCAATGGGAAGTAATGAATGCTGGAGGGAATGTGGCAAAGTAGGGACATTAATTCATTGCTGGTGGAGTGGTGAATTGATCCAACCATTCTGGAGGGCAATTTGGAACTATGCCCAAAGGGCGCTAAAAGACTGTCTGCCCTTTGATCCAGCCATAGCACTGCTGGGTTTGTACCCCAAAGAGAAAATAAGGAAAAAGACTTGTACAAGAATATTCATAGCTGCGCTCTTTGTGGTGGCCAAAAATTGGAAAATGAGAGGATGCCCTTCCATTGGGGAATGGCTGAACAAATTGTGGTGTCTGTTGGGGATGGAATACTATTGTGTTCAAACGAATAATAAAGTGGAGGAATTCCATGGGAACTGGAATGACCTCCAGAAACTGATGCAGAGTGAGAGGAGCAGAAGCAGGAGAACAGTATACACAGAGACTGATACACTGTGGTACAATCGAACATAATGGACTTCTCCATTAGTGTCAATGCAATGTCCCTGAACAATCTTCAGGATCTATGAGAAAAAAAATACTATCCACAAGCAAAGGACAAACTGTGGAAGTAAAAACACCGAAGAAAAGCAACTGCTTGACTACAGGGGTCGAGGGGATATGATTGGGGATATAGACTCTGAGTGAACATCCTAGTGCAAATACCAACAACATGGAAATGGGTTCGGATCAAGGACACATGTGATACCCAGTGGAATCGTGTGTCGGGTATGGGAGGGGAGGTGGGAATGGAGGGAGGAAAAGAAAATGATTTTTGAATCCAATGAATAATGATTGAAATTGACCAAATAAAAATAATGTTTTTTTTTTTTTTAAAGAATTCTTCTCTTCAGTGGATTTTTGTGATTCCTTTACTATTTGGTCCATTCTGCTTTTTGGTGTGGTTTTTTTTTTGCATTGCTTTCATTTCTTATTTCTGCTTTTCCTTTGCTTCTCTTATTAGAATTTTGAAATCCTTTTTGAGCTCTTCCAGAATCTGAAACTAATTTCCATTTTTTTTTTTTGGAATTTTGCATAAGCTGCTTTGATCTCAGTGTCCCCTTCTGAGTTTATGCCTTGTTCCACCTTGTCTCCATAATAATTTTATATGGTTAGGTGGGGTTTTTTTTTTAATGTTTCTTCATTTCCCCAGCCTTTTTCTTGACTTTTATTTTAATTTGAAAGATGGGCTCTGTTCCTGGGGTAAAGCCCACTTGAGCTTTAATGTTTTCTTGCTGCCACCCTCAGATCTAGTTCTGGGTGTCTGGAAGTTTCAGTTCTTCCAAGATGGTATAATGATCCATGGGCTGATAACCAATTCAGTGTCTCTTAGGGCCTGCTATTGGATTGCAAGGCCAAACACACTGTTGGGGCTCAGGGTCTCACCACAGGCTTGCGCCAGCCAGGCATATTGCAAGGTTGTGCTAAGGCTTGGCGCTTCACGGACTGTGGGGGTTCTCTGCTGGTGGCTTAGGAATGGTCTCAGGGTTTGCTACTGGTATGGGTTCAGGTTCAGAACATCAAGTTGTGGAGAGTGGGGGAACCTCTGTGTTGGCCTGCCCTGTTGGTAAAGCCTTGTCGCAAACTGCATTCCCCTCTTATCCCAGGAAAAGAGACCTTCTTTCCCTCCTTTCAAGTTGTCTTCCTCAGGCAAATTGCCCCACACTATTGTTAGTATTCATCTTGAAGTTTTATTTTAAGGTTAGTTGGAGGGGTTTTCTGAGAGATTCAGGTGCTCCTGCCTCACCTCTTCTGCCATCTTGACTATCTTCTAGAAGTTTATTGTCTATGGATTTATTGACAAACTTTGGCAGCACTATCTTTGAATTGATTTAAACTCAATTTAGCCAACATTTGCTGAGCAGTGCTCTGTACAGGGTATTTTTCTAGGCTTTGGGGAGACAAAAAAATGGATTTCTTCTGCCTTCAAGAATAACACATTAAAAAAAGAACATTACATATTTTAGTGAGCACCATAAGATGAACAAGAAAAGCTTCCTAAGTTTGCCTATGCATTAAAGTGATAAACAAGTACACTGGAGCCATTTCTTACCTGTTGGCTAGGTTGTAAAGGCAAGGGATAAGAAAAAAAGAAGTAAAAATTAATCGTGAAAAACACCTTAAATCATAGAGTTAAGAACTTATCCTATAATTTAATTGGTACAGAGAATCCCCATACCAGAAAATCCCCTCTCCCAATAGAGGTCAGCACCTTCTCTGACATGTAGAGTTTCACCTAGTTTCCATTGAGAAGCTAAGTGACTTGCCTGGAGTCACACAACTATGAGGTACTAGTTGGACTCAAGGGTTCCTAGTTCTGGGACTGACTCTTTGTCCCTTTATGCTTCATATCCTCTCACCATGAAGCACCTCGCATGAGGTGCAATAACAACTACAACTAGAGAGGGGCTAAAAAGAGATATCAAAGAGCAGATCGAGCTGAGGAAGTTATTCTGGATAATTCCATGTTAATTTGATGTTCATTTTACTCAGCTTATTATGGGCAACAAGGCTGTTGGGAACCAAGAATTCTACTGAGAGAAAATGGACGAAGTCTTCTTTGGTGGGAAAATGGATGACTGGAGTGGGGAGGAATATGTTTTAAATCCCATGACTATGATTATATTAAGTAGCGATCCTATCTCTGGCCAACTTTCATTTTCCTGAATTATCATGAGAGAAGAGACAAAAGGAAGTAAAAGAGAGTGTGGTTACAGAGCCTTCTAGCTAAGCAAGAACGCTAACACAGTCCTTCCTATTGGTTCACCAAGCCTAAAGAGAATGAAGCCATAGTCTAGGTAGGCATGATGAAGAGAAGAGTTTAAAGTCACGCTGAGATCAGAAAGATGTTTATGCTATGAGGGAAAAACATATCCACGTAGGAAAATGAGTCGTCTTATGTTCTCACTCACCGATATACACAATTGGGTACATGCAAGCCATTCCTGCACAATTTAAATTGCTTTTCACTTAGCACAATGCTTTTAGAACCATTGGAAATAGATTGCTTTGTTGATAGAACATTTTATTAAGGGCTTGCTATACAGGCACTTTAGGCTACACCTGTAAACACTCGAGAGACAAATAAAACCAAGAAAGACCGTTCTTGCTCAGAGACCATTATGTTCTAATGGAAGAAGACAACACATTCAAAAGGACTAGAAAACAGAGTTAGAGGGGTACCTACTCAGCTTCAATTGATACATAATGCATGTCCTGGATTTGGTTGGGAAGAGCATCAGAAGTCAAAACAATACCAGCATTGTCTGGTCTAACAGAACGGCAGATAATTTTAAGGGATAGAGTTTAGATTTCTTATGGACAGGAGGGGAAAATAATGAATAAAGATAAGCTCCAACCCTTGGACTGTTCTAGCAAACCAAATACCAAGAAATACTTGATTTCTTCCCTATTCATTAATTCCTAATTAAGATTTCCCAAAGCTAAATTTCTATAGGTCTGTTTTCTGGTTTTCTTTTCCTCTATATCCAAAAGGCAGAGAAATGGTGGAACTCTATTGAAGACTCATTTATTTGTAATAAATATTTTCAGCAGTAGCTCTGCTTGGCTTCATCACTACAAAACTACATGTCTTCCCTTCCATGATAAACCTGAAATGGCATCACTATAAAGAATAACCCCAATTTTGTTATTTCACACCTTCACAACTCACCCTCAATTGTTTAGGATACATGAGAGATTCAGATAAATATAAATCTAGCCTGATATAACCCATTTTTAAGGAGGTAAAAGAAGGACCAAGAGTCCAGCCATGCAGCAACTCTTAGAGAAAATTGAGCTAGATTTCAGAGATATCTGTCTTTGCTACCCAGAAGTCACATTTAGATAACCTATGTTGATCCACCTTTCCTACACAGGCACACGCCTTTTACAACCAAGGTCCATAGAAATAGAAATTCTATAAATCTAGCTGTCCTTTTTCCTGAAAAACTCATGATATTATTCACCTGGAATCTTCTCCCATCTTTAACTATGAAAAACTCTTCCTAAGAGTATGTAAGTGATAAAAGTTACTATGCGTAGGCAGGATGGAAATTTACTATGCTGACTGGCTTTCCTACGCAGTTATGTTTTCTAGTCTCAGTTGGCCCATCATTATAACGAGGCAATCCTTTTATTCCTCAATAATTAATTCTAACTTGTAGAACTTCTCGCAGTTCTATTTGTCCCTTGCTTTGAATGGGTTTTCTTGCTATTTGTGATTGTCTTTGGGTAACCTACTTTTGGTGGAAAGGAGCTAAACTGGATGACTCCTTTCCTGTCCCATTCAATGAGGAGACTGGCAAAACTTCTCAAGACTCCTACAGAAAGTCCCACTCCCACTCTGTTTGAGGCTCTGATCTTATATTTAATGAAAAATAAAAACAACCAAGGCTATTCACCCTGAGCTCCTTTTTCCTCATTGTCCGCCCCTTTGACATCTTCCTCTATTATCTCTTCCTTACTTACAATGGTGAAATTGTCACCATTTTCATCACCAACCTCTCTGTAACACACAATCATTCCCTACATATTGTGTCTTTCCCTAATGCCGACAAATAAACCCATTCTTTAAAAAAATTACTGGATCGGACCACTACTGCTAGCCATCATCCTAAATCTCTCTACTTTCTCAGCTAAACTAAAAAAAGCCATCTGTTCTCATTGTCTCCACATCTTCCCCTGTCACTCTCTTTCCAACCTGTTAAAAATCTAGCTTCTCACCTCATCACTCAACTGAAACTCTTCTCTCCAAAGTTGCCTCTTATATTTTAATTGTCGAACCCACTGGCCATTTCTTAGCACTAATCTTTCTTGACTTCTTTAAAGCACTTGACACTTTCCATGATGCTCCACTCCTGGATAGTCTCCCCCCACCCCCCGGTTTTCTTAACACTACTTTTTCTTAGTTCTTCACTTGTCTAACCACTTTTTTAGTTTCCTTTGCTGGATTATTATTCCTCTCCCTATCTGTGGATATACTCCAAATACTCTGTCCTAGACTCTCTTCTCTTTTCTTGCTATTCTCTCATTTGGTGACCTCATCAACTATCATAATTCCAGTTATTATTTCTATGTAGATGACTTTCAGATCAGTATAGTTAACCTTTCTATCCAGAGCTTTATTTTAGCATCATCAGCTAACTGATGAATATCTTGAACTAATACCCCACAGTTATCTCAAACTCAATAGGCTTGATATAATATAATTCACAAATTTCCCCAAAGCCCATCTTTCTTCTGTACTTCCTGATTACATTCGAAAGCATGACCATCCTTCTAGTCATCCAAGACAGCAACTTTAACCTTATTAAATCTCACCATATCTCTCTAATCTCCTAGTCCAGTTCAAAATTCCATCATCCATTATTTGGACTACTGTAATAACTGTCTAACTGTTCCCCCTACTTCATGTCTCTTAAAATACAAACTATACACACTAGCCCCCTTCCTGTATTTCTTAATCTTTTAAAATATCTCTCCCTAAAGAAGGAAACTATAAGCAAATTAGGTGAACACAGAATAGCATACATATCAGATCTTTGGGAAAGAAAAGATTTGAAGACCAAGCAAGAGCTAGAAAAAAAAATCACAAAATGTAAAATAAATAATTTTTATTACATTAAATTAAAAAGGTTTTGTACAAACAAAACTAATGCAACCAAAATTAGAAGGGAAGCAACCAATTGGGAAACAATCTTCATAACAAGAACCTCTGACAAAGGTCTAATTACTCAAATTTATAAAAAGCTAAACCAATTGTACAAAAAATCAAGCCATTCTCCAATTGACAATTGGGCAAGGGACATGAATAGGCAATTTTCAGTTAAAGAAATCAAAACTATTATTGAGCACACGAAAAAGTGTTCTAAATCTCTCATAATCAGAGAAATGCAAATCAAAACAACTTTGAGGTATCACCTCACACCTAGCAGATTGGCTAACATGACAGCAAAAGAAAGTAATGAATGCTGGAGGGGATCTGGCAAAGTTGGGACATTAATGCATTGCTGGTGGAGTGGTGAATTGATCCAACCATTCTGGAGGGCAATCTGGAACTATGCCCAAAGGGAGCTAAAAGACTGTCTGCTCTTTGACCCAGGCATAGCACTGCTGGGTCTGTATCCCAAAGAGATAATAAGGAAAAAGACTTGTACAAGAATATTCATAGTTGCTCTCTTTCTGGTGGCAAAAAAATTGGAAAATGAGGGGATGCCCTTCAATTGGGGAATGGCTGAACAAATTGTGGTATCTTTTGGTGATGGAATACTATTGTGCTCAAAGGAATAATAAAGTGGAGGAATTCCATGGAGACTGGAACAACCTCCAGGAAGTGATGCAGAGTGAAAGGAGCAGAAGCAGGAGAACATTGTACACAGAGACTGAGACACTGTGGTACAATCAAATGAAATGGACTTCTCTAGTAGCAGCAATGCAATCCAGGACAATTCTGAGGGACTTATGAGAAAGAATGTATCCACATCCAGAGGAAGAATTGTGGGAGCAAAAAACACAAAAGAAAAACACCTGCTTGATTACATGGATTGAGGGGGTATGATTGGGGATGTAGACTCTAAATGATCACCCCAGTGCAAATATTAATAATATGGAAATAGGTCTTGATCAATGACACATGTAAAACCCAGTGGAATTGCATGTCAGCTACTGGAGGGAAATAATGTGATTCTTGTAACCAAGGAATAATCTTATAAATTGATTAAATAAATTAATTCAAAAAGGTCAAAATAAAAAGAAATAAATGGATGGATGAATAAACAAATAAATAAATCAATGAGCGAATAAATGAATGAATTGATTAATTAATTAATACTTGATGGTATTAAGGCCCTAATTCCTGAATTCCCAAAATACAGTTCAGTAGAATACAAATGAGAGATTGGTTCTGGGGTTGTAGTTCCCACCCTCAAATCTTGTTATATGCCTTTCTATTGTTCTGTCTCCTCAAGGGGTTTTAAAATCCAAATCTGACTGTCCTCCACATGTCAGTGAGTGGGGGTGGAGGGAGAGACAAATGGGCGAGCAAACTAGCACCACGTCCTCTAGATATTTCTCTCTGCACACAAGGCTCTTCGCGGCCCCCCAATAATAGGGCACGGCTTAATTTTCTTTCTTTTCGAATTCCTAGTTTGCCACAGAAGGGAGCTTCTCTGTTCCCCATTTTGGCCAGCAGAGGGAGCTGTTGTCCTTCCATGCGGGAAAGTAGCCTATTTATTCCCTGAACTACTGAAGTCTAGTCTAAGAATGTCCCTAAGGCAGGGGAGGAAGGTTGAGGTAGTAGGAAAGACCTTGGATTAGAAGGAAAAGAGCTTCCGTTCTAGTCTCGATTCTGCTCTAATTATTAGGAGACTTTGGGCCTCAGTTTGGCCATTTTTCTTTCTGGTTCCAGTTTCTTCATCAGTAAAATGAAGAGGTTAGAGAAGAACAAAAGGTTATTTAGGCAAAGACGTTCATGGCAGGAGTATTTAGAAGAACAGGAACGCGGGTCCCCAATGAGAGCAGTAGAGAAGCCGATTATGTTAACATCGAGGTTAAATGGGCGTGTTAACCACGAAAGCCGGCGTAAACTGAAAAAGCAAGGCAGACGTGAGGTGCACACTGACTAAGCTGTGCAGGGATGTGCCCGTACCGGAAGTGAAGAAGCTTAACGTGGTGTGTCCTTACATCAAGTTACGTCATCTCTATTTGTTAAAAGAATTGATTCTGAAATCCCTTCCGGCTCTAAAGTTCTATTCCTCAGGCGTAGACTGGAGGAGGAATGTAACTGCGGATACTTTAAATGAGTGGAATAACTTTTATTCTTAAGTGAAGATGGATTGCAAATGTGAAAGAGAAGGTGAAGTTAGGCTTAATGTTGTACCCTACCTATTATCATTATATTCGGTCCATGTTTGGTCCATCCTCCTGATGGGCTCCTTCGTCTCTCTTTTCTTTTCCTGCCTCTGTCTCTCTGCATCTCTTAAAGATTTCCTAGTGGTTCATGAACTACCTTTCCGATTAGGCGCCGTCTTAGGAGATTCATTTAAATTAAGAAGCATTAAAAGACATCCTTCGGGAAGCCCGAAGCATTTGAACTCAGACGCAGCAGGATCCCCAGAAATTTGACCAGAGAGCAACCAAAATGTTTTTCTTGAGGCCTTATCTTGACTCAGTTGATCCACAATTGGACAATAAATGGCCAGGACTTTTCTCCTACCTTCCCCAGTAAGACCTTTCTGATCTCCTCCATCCCACCTCTTACTCCATTCCTTGTTCCCTGCTTGATTCCTGAATTTCCTCACAGATGTCACAGAAGCTTCCCCTTTTCTTGAGCTATAATGCTGTTGTCAAGAGCTAGGATGAGCTTAGCCCAAGCCCAGAATCAAAGAATAAGGAGGTACTGTAGGCCCACAAAGGCACATCCTCTCCCAGACCCAGACTCTCACTCGCATTGTTGGGTTCCTTAGTGTTGTTTTCAGTTCATCACTGATTCCCCAAGTCGACCTCATTCTTCACGAGTGTTCTGTGTTCTTTGCTTCTTGGGTCAAGGCCATCTTCCATTCTCTCATTTCTACTCTCCTTCATTTACTCTCCAAAGACAAAAGAAAGGTACCAGGATTCATGGCTCCACATTAAATGAAGGCTGAGGTTTTTAGTCTCATTTCCCTGGGTACCTACTGTGCTCTAGACATAGTAGGTACACAATACATGTTTGGCGGAGGAATAAATGGAAGCAGGAGGAAAGAGCGATCCAAAGCAAAGCAGGCAAGTTCCATGAATACTTTTCCACCTTTTCTTCACAAATGCATTGACTTTCTTCCTAGCCACAGAAGAAAAGATCATTTGCTAATGAGTGAGTGCTCTGTTTCCTAAGAGACCCACATCGCAAAGAAGTTCCGTCCTTTGGGTAAAAAGTGGAGATGTGTCCAGATTTTGTCCCATAATTATTCACATTGCAGCAAAGAGAAGGTTTCTCAAACCTTCCATATTCCAAATGAGTTGGAAAGCAAACGTTTCTCATGTTCTGAAAGTGATTCTTGACATGAGCAAGTTGTTAGTATAGTAACAATATAGCTGGTAGCGTATTCCATACTTAGTACAGTGTCCCTACAGGGAACGTGTAGGAGGAATAAATAGGACTTTTTCAGTAGAGGGAGAGAGTTGGAATAACCAGCACGTACATTCCTCTTCTACAGTCTATGCATTTTAAAGGCCCAACAGCTTCTTGCCAAAGTGATTTAGATTGGTTCACTTTCCCGAAAGTGCTGAATGATGCAAAAGAGGCCACAAAGGATCCTGATTGGAGTGTTTTTCGACCAGAATGTTAGATGTTGTGAGTTTCCCTTGTGCTATTAATTTCATGAATTTGAATGCTTCGCATTTGCAGGAGGAATCCAAAGACTTAAACATCCTAATGTCAGTGATCTCTTCCTCTGTAGATTCTGCAAAAACACACATAATCCATCATATGGTTCAATATGAAGACCTTTTCTGGATCCAGTAACCTAGATTATAGAACACAAGAGCTGGAAAGAAAAGTGAATTCCATCCCTTTGTGTGGGATTTAGAGAGATCATGAAATAATAACTGACACTTCACAGAACTCTAGCATTTATAGCATCTCAAAGTGGCTTAGCCAGTCCTTACATGAAGATCTAGAGGGGGAGGAAACTTGCTGTCTCCTATTTCACACAGCCTATTTCATCTCCAAATAGCTCTACTTGCTTAGTGTAGGACCTGCATAGCACAAGTGGTCAGAGATCCATCTGATCTGGCCTGGTTCACCTTTAGAGGGACTATTTTTCTTCCTTTGTGGTTGGGGAAATGGGAAAGGTGAACTAGGAGCCATGAAAGTCATGCTGCAAATCTGTGGGGAGGAGAGGAAGGCAAGGTCCAGGCCTGCCAAGCCTAGGCGATCTCGCTGTCAAACTCCAACAGGAACATCACTATGTTTATATCTAATCATATCTGTGAGCCCTCAAATGCCCCCACTCTAATGGCATGTGTCTGAGTTTATAAGGGAAGCTGTTTGCCACATTACTCTTAAGAGGAGAGACCTTAGTTGACACTCTCCAGCTTTGACCCTTATGTCAAAGATACAGCAAATACTAAGTACACCCATTTACTCAAGCAAAAAGGAAGTTGAAGAAATGAAACAGATTGGATATACAGAATAATGTGCAAAGGTAAGTAAGCTCTTCAGTTGGGGGCAAAATAAAGCCTCGTGTCTAATGAGGCGAGGAAGGGAATGAACTTAGGTGAGGTCTTTGTTGATGTTATCTTTCAATTATGTCTGATTCTTTGTGACCCTATTTGGATTTTTGGTTTTTGTTGGTTTGGTTTTTATTTTTTGCAATGATGAGGAAATTGAGACAAACAGGGTTAAGTGACTTGCCCCGGGTCACAGAGCAAGTAAGTATTTGAGGACAGATTTGAAATTAGAATGATGAGTCTTCCTGCCTATAGGGTCCAGCACTCTATCTACTATGCCACCTTTCCTGTCCAGGCGAGGTCTACTCTTAAATGTTCTCAATTACAAGCCTCAATTACAACGCAGTTGATGCAGTTGATTTTCCACATATTTTTATAGGTCAAATGTCTCTCTCTCTCTCTCTTTCTCCCTTTCTCTCTCTCTCTGACTCTGTCTCTGTCTCTGTCTCTCTCTCTTGTAAAAATAGACTCGAACTCTGGATTTCAATCCCCACAAGCCCTTGCTCCACTTCCCCAAAATGCTTTGTAATTCTGAGGTGGGCCGAGATCAAGAAGGGATTTAAGCTGATTGCAAAGGCTTTTGTGGTTTCTCTTTTGGACTTCCATTTTGGAGCAGATGTGGCTCTTTCCATAATGTAGGTGAGGTCTTGTCAAGGCCTCTCTGGCCTAGGCACGTTTTTCTTATCCTGTATTTTCTTTAATCCTTAATCTTCAATAAACCTCATAAAATATAATACTCCTTGCAGAGAGAAACTAATTTCTACCTGCCTCAGCCTCCCCTAAATTTTAATCTTTACTCTCTCTTTCTCTCTCTCTCTCTCTCTCTCTCTCTCTCTCTCTCTCTCTCTCTCTCTCTCTCTCTCTCTCTGTCTCTTTCTGTCTCTCTCTATGTCTCTGTCTGTCGGTCTGTCTGTCTGTCTGCCTCTCTCTCTCTCTGTTTCTCTCTTTCCTCTCTACTTGTCTCCCTCAAGCTCTTCAAAGTGCTTCCAATTGAAGCAATTCCTTACATAGTGATGTGGCATCACACTCAACATTTTCTCAACCATCCTGGAGTCACAACTCCTTTATAGACAACATTATTCTATTCCTCTCCCGCTCCTACTTTGTCTGAATGAGAGTAGATATTACAGTTGAAGATGTTTCCTTATATAAGGCTGACTCTGCCTCTCTATAACTTCCCTTATACTGAAAGTCATTCCTTCTAACAAAGGAGAAAAAAGTAAACTTCAGAAAAACAAACCTATGAACTTTTTGAGACTCTGCAATATCCCATACGTACAGTCTTCCCACTTTTGCAAACAAGGGAGTCAGATACATTTTCTTCTTGGAGACATGTTTAGTCATATGATTCTATTATAATTGATAATTATATCAAGTTTTTTGGAGCTTTTTTGGTTGTTCTCTTCATTTGTATTATTGTAGCTATTATGCATATAGGGTTCCTGGTTTTTATTTCTAAAGTATTTGATTTTAATGTCATTTGTTCATTAGTCATCTTGCCAGTATCACATAGCTATAAACATCATGAAAAACCCTCAGCCAGCTTCTTTCCGGAACAGGAAAAACACTTGGTAGAACTAAGATAAGTCAAGATGATTTTTAAAATTGTTATCGCTGATTTAGCTATTTCCTGATTTTGTAACAATGGAGATACTTGGTCTAACAGAATCAGGTCTTGGGAACTCTACATTGCTCCACCCTACTTAGTTTAACAAGGTCAGGAATGTCTGCACCATACTCAAAGATTAAGTATCTAATAAGATGGCCTTCAACAGACATGTGCAGAAAACAGCTGACAGACCCCTGGGTTGTCCTAAGTCAAGCTGAGCTATGATTGGTACAGATGAGATGCAGGAAAGTGATGTAAAACCATCTATATAAGGCACGTCACTTCCTCTCTTTGCTCTCTTTCCCCAGAGAGGCAGCTCTGGTTGACAGCATGCTAAGCGTTCCGACATCTTGGTGTGGTGGCAGCTATTTGTCTGCATTTTGGTGGTGAGTTTTCCCTTGAGCTGATTCAGACTCAGGCATCTTGGCTGAGCCCTCTTGGAGTTCAGGCTGATTCTTTCCTCCTTTACTCTCTAAAACCTTACCTTCCTAGAGCCTCTGGTCTTCCTCATGGCACAAGCCACGTGGGAGAAATCCTATACCCTTTCCTTCTCCCTTCTTCTTAATTTCTTTCCACTATATTAATTAAATCACCATAAGTTTCCAGCTGACTTGGGTATTTTTTTAATATTTGGGATATCCATGGCAACCAATAATTAATATAGTTTAGGTCACAACACTAAAATTTTTCTTTACACAGTGACACTTAGAGGTCATCGAAGCAAAACTTAAGAGTCATCCAAAGACCTTGGTTTAGGATCACCTGAGAAGTGCCATGTGTTCACAGTTGTCATGGTGAAAGGTAGAGTTGTTCCCATGTGGTACACTTCTTGAGCAGCAGCCTACCCTGTGGATGAGATATTTCATAGTACTACAGAAATGGCCAAAAGAAATGTTTCTCATCTCAAAGTATCTAAGCCTTGCAGCAGTAACTGCTCCATGGAATACACTCTAATCTAACCCCTCCTACACACATTATAAATGGGTTTTTTTTTTGCTTTACAAAAGTATTGATCTGTAGGTTCTTTTTTATATAGTAAATTCCCTCATCGTACTTCAGTCTGCTCCATCTCTATGTCCTCTACAGCAATCTGAGAAGTGCTAATCTACTGTCTGCATAAAAATCTTCTGTGTGGAAACTCAATCCAGTGACCACCCATCCCTCCTTTGTACAGTTCTGAATGCATGGAGGTTTTTTCTTTTTTCTTATAGCAAATACTAAACTACTACTATGTAAGTTTTGCTCATTGATCCTTATCCCATTCTCTGAGGATGAGCAAAATAGGCTAATAATTCTTCCTTATATGTAGATATAAACCCATGAATAGATGTTTTAAGTGTCTAGCCCAACTCAGAAATGTTATGAAAATATATTTATTATAAAGTTAGAAACAACTAGCTATATTTTGATATATAGATGATGATTTATGGGGGAGAGGGAGAAAGATGTCAGAAGGTTATCCAGAGAAATAAAAGCTCAACATTTCTCGGGGATTTTCGGGAGACCTGATGAGCTGGTAACAAGGGATTGGGGAGGGGAAAACCAAACAGAAGGTTGACGATTTGTTTTGACTAATGACCTATACTTTGAATGCTTATTTGAATCCAAAACGTGCAGGAGTTACCTGGAATTTGGGAGTTTGTGGTTGTACTTAATAGAAAAAGAAAGGGAAGGGCAGCCATCTAGCAACACCTCATTCATTTCTTGACCAGGTCTTATGCCACTGAATTTTTGCTGAAGAGAGGAGCAGCATGTCTCCGTGAGAGATATTGGAATCTACTACTGACCAGATTCCTGAAGATTTGATTTAATGTCTAGTTAGAGACTGGCTTCTCTTTTGCATATACTACAATAATGCCCAGACAAAGATTGGCGGGGGATAGGGAAGAGTAAAGTAAATGATATGACATGTCAGTAATTGGGTATGGGCTCTGCCCTTTCAAAAGCCAAATAAAATCCGATTGGAAATGTGTATCTTTATAATAGAGCTGTGGCAAGGCATGCCGAGTATCACTTTGGGTTTTTGCCAATCTTGATTTCTAAAAGGGTAGTATTTGATTTGAAAACAGTACATTTTATTATAAATGGAATAGCAAAAAATTGATTTTTTTTCCCAAGCCCTAATTGCAAAAATGTCAAATAACATGTCACATTTAAAGGCTGTCATGGGAGCCAAACAGTGTAATTGTATATGGACAGCGTTATCTAATTTGGGCTGGTTTGTGTGATTTACTGGTATATATTTGCTGTAGTTTGCATTATTTAGATCTTTGATAATCTCCTCGCTTCCCCAGTGATGCAGGTCTCGAGATTTCTCCTTGCTTTGTAACAGGAGGTCATTTTTGTCAATCAAAATAGCCGGAGACAAGAAGGTGGTGGGGAAACAATGCACTGGAGCACGAGCAGGTTCCCCGTGAGCTGATTAGGAAGGTGATCGGAGATTAGACTCAGAAAGCAGTAGTTAGTGGTATGTGGAAAGAACAAATAGGCCAGTCAGCACCCTGAGGAGTCTGTTTGCATATGTCCTGTGGAAGCATGTAATTGTCTGAACAACTAATAGCAACATTTCTTTTCTTAGATAGCCTTTCTGGTTCTTTCACTTTCCTTTCAATGGGAACAATTTTTCTGAAGCAAATCTAATTGCTGATTTGCCAAACTGTGGTTGGGTTTCCCCATCTTGGACTGTCATTATATGACAGGGAAAGCTGTTTATCTTCTGACCAAATTTGCCCAATTCATTAGATAAATGTGAAATTGCTCTGTCTGTATTTCGTACTGACTTATCTGTGTACAAGGTTTCATCGCATGCCCTCCTTCCTAACCCTCTCCCCAGGAGACTAGAAGTTCCTTCTAGACAGGGATTGCTTTTGTCTTTGTATCCTCACCGTGTAGTAGGGTGCTTTGTAATTGAGAAACGAACATTGAATAAATGTGCCAGGTTCTGGAGAGAGAAATGAACAGCTAGGATCATCTGCCTACCCTCAAGGAACTTAACATTCTACTAACACATTCCTGGGTAAGTAAAGGCAGGATGTAAATTGGTGGCGGTAATCTCATGGTGGGAGGTTAACTCAATTCCTTCCTTCTGACACTTGAGTGACACTCGAGGTGAATGTTGAAGGGAGCAAATGGTTCTGAGGGGATGAAGAGAGGGGGAGAATCTTTAGGTATAAGGGGATGGGAGTGGGGGATAGCCTGTGCCAAGGCAGAAGATGAAGGATGCAAGAGATACGGAATATGCAAGGGGCAGTGAGTAAGCAAGTTTGGCTAGAGCAGAGTAAAAAGAGTAATATAAGCCCGAAAAGCTATGTTGCAATTGCATCAGAAGAAATGATGACAAGCACATGATGGAAAATGCTATCTACAAACAAAAAAGAAATTGTTAGAGGCTAATTGCAGATCAAAACACGGGCCATCTCCCACTTTATTTCCTTCATGAGTCTTTTATTGTATGTGTGATATGTGTCTTCTATCACAACATGAGAAATATAGAAATATTTATTGCATAAAAGTAGCGCTATAACCTGTATTGGGCTCTTTACTGCTTAAAGGAGGGAGGTAAAGGAGAGAGGGAGAAAATCTGAATTCTCAAATGTCAAAAAACAACTGTCAAAAATGATCTCTACATTTAATAGAATAAATAAATGAAAAAGAATTGATGACAGGAGCTAATTGAGAGAAGCCTCAGATGGTTTGTATAAATTTTGAAGAGTGAAATTAGCAGACCATGAGATCAACTTATATAATGATTATTACATACTGGTATACAACATAAAAGAAAACATCTTTGAAAGTCTTAGGAAGTGTGATCAATGTCATGACTAATGATGAAGTGATGAAGCATGCCTCCCACACCTTTTTGTGGAGGTGATAGATCAAAGGTATAGAGGGAAACATATAATTTCAGACATGGACAATATATTGTTTTTGTTTACTTATAATTTGTTAAAAAGGAAGGATTTTTATTTGGAGGAGAAAGGATTGTGGGTAGCGACAGTAAGGCCAAACAAAAGAACAAAAGAGTATCAATAAAACATTTTAAAAACACACAGAAAGAAGCCAAATGAAATTTAGAAGGGAAACTTTGGTTCTACTTTATTAAATTTGTTCCATACTTATAAAAATAACAATTTCATCACAATTTCACATTTTTCTGTTCTTTGTATACTGAAATGTTAATGTTTTTAAAACTCATGATGAAAAAGTAAAATTTTATTTTTTTAAAGGAAGATAAATTAGAATTTTCTATGCTAAAGGAGTTTTCTTAAAGGACTTAGGGAGCTATTGAAGCTTATTGAACAAGAGAAATACAGCCAGACAGGTCTTTGAGGAAAAAAATTAAAGAAGGGATAAACTGTGGGAAAGGAACACAGTTAGGATGCTGGTGGGATAGACCAGTCAAGAGATGATAAGTGGGTCAAGATGGCATTGTAAAGGCAGTGAATGTTCAGACCTCTGAAAACCCTTCCTTACTGATTACAAACTAAATGCTCCTAGGGGAATGAAAATCAAAACTAAAAAACAAGACAGAGCAAAGGAACCCTCCTGGTGGACTCAACTTAAAAGGTAAGCCCCTAAAAGCCAGAATTTGAAAACAATCTGGTCTAAGGGGAAGGAAGAAGGAAGGTCCCGGGACCCCTCCCCCACCTAGAGCACTAAGCCTCCAGTGGTAACTGGAACCTCTGGATGGGCAAGGGTGCTAGTCTGGAGGGAGTACCTTACAGGCAAAGCTGTGCCAGGCTCAGAGTGTCAAATAGATGGTGGGAAAGCAGTTAGAGAAGAAGTACAAAGCACAGAATGGGCAGCCTAGTTGCATCAGTGGAGACATTCCATATTGCCCCCCCTGAGGTTTTGGCCTCAGGGCACATCCAGCTCTGCAACTCAACTGGACTTAATCCCATCAAGGCCTCCAGAGCACAGGGAAGCTCAAGCTCCACCTCTCCCCTACAGATTACGCAGAGATATTTGCTGACAAAACTACAACAATGAAGGCGGACAGGAAAGCCCAAACACACACACACACACACACACACACACACACACACACACACACACACACATAAATGAGAGGGGCAAAAGCGCAGGCAACTGCAGGGAGTAAAGAAGGGGTAAATATGAGCAAACAGCAGAAAAAGAAAAAAGAAATTACAATCGACATCTTCTATAGAGGCAATGAAAAAAAGAACAAATGAAACAGATAAGGATGAAGGAACATCAAGCAAAAACACAGAAACTCCAGCAAATTGGATACAGGCTTTGGAAGAACTCAAAATACAATTCAAAACACAATTAAGAGAGGCTGAAGACAACTGGGAAAAGAACTTAAAAAGTAAGATGTGTCATCTGGAAACAGAAAACAGTGTCTTGAAAGCCAAAATTAATCAGCTTGAAAATGAGGCAAAGGAGAAAAAAGAGGAGGAAAAGAAGATGAAAGATGAGGTAAAGGAGATGAAAGATGAGGCAAAGTAAATGAAAGATGAGGCAGAGAAGATGGAAGCTGACCTCCAAAGAAAATCAGACAAGAAGGAGAAGGATGACCAAAAAGTCAGGGAAGAAATCCAATCTTTAATATCCAGAATACAACAACTAGAAGCAAGTGACTTCACAAAGCAGCAGGACACCATAAAACAAAACCAAAAGAATGAAAAAATTGAGGAAAATATGAAGCACCTCATTCACAAAACAGAAGATTTAGAAAATTGTTCCAAGAGAGACAACTTGAGAATCATTGGTCTACCAGAAGACCATGACAAAAGAAAAAGTATGGACACCATACTATAGGAAATTATCCAAGAAAACTGCCCTCATATTCTAAAACAAGAGGGAAAAGTGTAGATTGAAAGAATCCACAGATCACCTCCTGTACTTAACCCCCAACTAACAACACACAGGGATGTTATAGCCAAATTCAAGAACTATCAGACCAAGGAAAATATATTACAAGTTGCTAAGAAGAAGTCATTCAGATACCATGGAACCACAATGAGGATAACAGGATCTGGCTGCATCTACACTGAGGGACCAAAAGTCATGGAATATGATATTCTGGAAAGCAAGGGAACTGTGTCTACAACCAAGAATCAACTACCCAGCAAAACTAATTATATTCTTACAGGGGAAAGTATTGTCATTTGACAAAAGAGAAGAATTCCAAGCATTTGAAAAGAAAAGACCAGACCTGAACAGAAAATATGATGCCCAAGCACAGAATTCAAGAGAATCATTGAAAGGTAATTAAGAAAGAGGGGAAAAAGAAAAACAAAACCAAAAAAACCCCACAACTTTTTTAAGAGACCCAGTAAGTTAAAATGATATATATCCCTATAAGAAAAGAGGTCATTGGTAACTCTTATAAACTGTTATTATCACCTGGGCAGCTAAAAGAATTACACTTAGAGGGAACAGTGACAAACTGTATAGAATGAAATAATAAGCCATAAATAGGTATATATATGTATGCATAATACATACATATGTGTGTGTGTGTGTGTGTGTATATATATATATATATATATATATATATATATATATATATATATATATATAACTAGAGCTAAAAAGGAGATTAATACTAAAAGAAATGGGGAAAGAAACAAAAGGGGGTAAGTTTATATTTCACAAAGAAGGTCATGGCAGGAGGGGGGAGAACATCAATCCATTTGAAGGATAAAGAGGTTAGAGATAGGAAATACTCAACTCTTACACGCATTGAAATTGACTCAAAAAGGGAAAAACAATCAAATACATTGGGGCAGAGAATAGATTTGTGCCCTATAGGGAAGTAGAAGGGTAACAAATGGATGAGTGGGGAGGGAAGCAGTACAAAGGAGGGAGAGGGTGGGGGGTTAGTATAAAATGACTGTAAAGAAAAAAAGAGGAGAATAAGAAGGGGGGTTTAGAAAGGGAAGTAAAATAAGGGTGGGAATTAGGGGGACTGATTAAAAACAAAACATTGGTGTAGAAGGAAATAGAGAAAGAAGAAAAGGCAGGAATAAGAGTGGAAATCAAAATGCTGGGAAATACACAGCAGGTAATCATAACTCTGAATGTGAATGGAATGAACTCACCTTTAAAACTCAAGAGAATAGCAGAGTGGATTAGAAACCAAAACCCTACCATATGCTGTCTACAAGAAACATATGAGGAAGGTAGACACGCATAGGGTAAAAGTAAGAGGATGGGGCCAAATCTATTAGGCATCAACTGATAAAAAGAAGTCACAATTGGGGGCAGCTGGGTAGCTCAGTGGATTGTGAGCCAGGCCTAGAGATAGGAGGTCCTAGGTTCAAATCTGGCCTCAGACACTTCCTAGCTGTGTGACCCTGGGCAAGTCACTTGACCCCCATTGCCTAGCCCTTACCACTCTTCTGCCTTGGAGCCAATACACAGTATTGACTCCAAGATGGAAGGTAAGGGTTTAAAACAAAAAAAGAAGTCACAATCATGATATCTGACAAAGCCAAAGTAAAAATAGATCTAGTTAAAAGAGATAAGGAAGGTAATTACATCCTAATAAAAGGCAGTATAGACAATGAGAAAATATCAGTATTCAACATGTATGCAACAAATGGCATGGCATTCACATTTCTAAAGGAGAAACTAGTGGAGCTGAAGGATGCAATAGACAGGAAAACTATACCAGTGGGGGACCTGAAACTTTCTCTATCAGAACTAGAGAAATCAAACCAAAAAATAAGTAAGAAAGATATGAGAGAAGTGAATGAAATCTTGGAAAAATTAGATTTAGTAGATATGTGGAGAAAAATAAATAGGGACAAAAAGGAATACACCTTCTTTTTAGCAGCATATGGTACATTCACAAAGATCAACCATGTACCAGGGCATAAAAACATTTCAAACAAGTGCAAAAGAGAAGAAATAATAAATGCAACCTTCCCAGATCACAATGCAATGAAAATAATAATTAGTAATGGTACATGGAGAGGCAAACCAAAAACTAATTGAAAATTAAACAATATGATTCTCCAGAATAGGTTGATTAAAGAACAAATCATAGAATCAATAACTTCATTGAAGAAAATGACAATGATGAGACATCCTTTTAAAATCTATGGGATGCAACCAAAGCAGTACTCAGGGGGAATTTTATATCCTTGAGTTCATATATTAACAAATTAGAAAGGGCAGAGGTCAATGAATTGGGCATGGAAATTAAAAAACTAGAAAGTGAACAAATTAAAAATCCTCAGATGAAGAGTAAATTAGAGATCCTAAAAATCAAAGGAGAAATTAATAAAACTGAAAGTCAAAGAACTATTGATTTAATAAATAAGACTAGAAGCTGGTACTTTGAAAAAAACAAATAAAATAGACAAAGTACTGGTCAATCTAATTTAAAAAAAGGAAAGAAGAAAACCAAATTGACAGTATCCAAAATGAAAAAGGAGACCTCACCTCTAATGAAGAGGAAATGAAGGCAATTTAAAAACTATTATCCCCAACTATATGGCAATAAATATGACCATCTAGATGATATGGATGAATATTTACAAAAATATAAATATCCTATACTAACATGGGAAGAAATAGACTACCTAAACAATCCCATATCAGAAAAAGAAATTAAACAAGTCATCAAAGAACTCCCTAAGAAAAAATCCCCAGGGTCTGATGGATTCACAAATGAATTCTATCAAACATTCAAAGAACAACTAATCCCAATATTATACAAACTATTTGACAGAATAAGCAAAGAAGGAGTCCTACCAAATTCCTTTTACAACACAAATATGGTACTGATTCAAAAGTTAGGCAGGTCAAAAACAGAGAAAGAAAACTATAGACCAATCTCCTTAATAAATATAGATGCAAAAATCTTAAATAGAATTCTAGCAAAAATATTCTAGCAAGTGATCATGAGGGTTATTCACTATGAACACGTAGGATTCAGAGCAGGAATGCAAGGATGGTTCAGTATTAGGAAAACCATCCACATAAATGACCACATTAACAAGCAAACCAACAAAAATCACATGACTATCTCAATAGATGAAGAAAAAAGCCTTTGACAAAATACAACACTCATTCCTATTGAAAATACTAGAAAGTATAGGAATAGAAGGGTCTTTCCTAAAAATAATAAATAATATGTATCTAAAGCCATCAGCAAACATCATCTGCAATGGGGACAAACTAGAAGCCTTCCCAGTAAGATCAGGAGTGAAACAAGGATGCCCATTATCACCTCTATCATTTGACATTGTACTAGAAACACTAGCAGTAGCAATTAGAGAAGAAAAAGAAATTGAAGGTATTAAAATAGGCAATGAGGAGACCAAGCAATCACTCTTTGCAAATGATATGATGGTCTACTTAAAGAATCCTAGAGAATCAACCAAAAAGCTAGTTGAAATAATCAACAACTTTAGCAAAGCTGAAGAATACAAAATAAACCCACATAAGTTATCAGCATTTCTATGTATCTCCAACACATCTCAGCAGCAAGAATTAGAAAGAGAAATTCTATTTAAAATTAACCTAGACAATATAAAATACTTAGGAATCCATCTGCCAAGACAAACACAGGAACTATATGAACACAACTACAAAATACTCTCCACACAATTAAAACTACATCTAAACAATTGGAAAAGCATTGACTGCTCATGGGTAGGACGAGCTAACATAATAAAAATGACAATCCTACCCAAATTAATTTAATTCTTTAGTTCCATACCCATTGAATTACCAAAAAACTTTTTTTACTGAATTAGAAAAAAAATAACAAAGTTCATTTGGAAGAACAAAAGATCAAGGATATCCAGGGAAATAATGGGGAAAAAAATGCTATGGAAGGAGGACTTGCAGTCCCAGATCTCAAAGTAAACTATAAAGCAGTGGTCATCAAAACAATTTGGTACTGGCAAAGAGACAGAAAGGAAGATCAGTGGAATAGACTTGGGGTAAGTGACCTCAGCAAGACAGTCTATTATAAGCCCAAAGATCCCAGCTTTGGGGACCAAAACCCAGTATTTGACAAAAACTACTGGGAAAATTGGAAGACAGTGTGGGAAGATAAACTCAGAATGGGTGAATGATTTGAATATAAAGAAGGAAATTATAAGCAAATTAGGTGAACACAGAATTGTATACTTGTCAGATCTTTGGGAAAGAAAAGACTTTAAAACCGATAAAGAACTAGAAAATATCACAAAATGTAAAATCAATAATTCTGATTACATCAAATTAAAAAGTTTCTGTACAAATAAGACCAATGTAACTAAAATCAGAAGGGAAGCAACCAATTGGGAAACTATCTTCATAACAAGAACCTCTGACAAAGATCTAATTACTCAAATTTATAAAGAGCTAAACCAATTGTACAAAGAATCAAGTCATTCTCCAATTAATAAATGGGCAAGGGACATGAATAGGCAATTTTCAGTTAAAGAAATCAAAACTAGTAATAAGCATATGAAAAAGTGTTCTAAATCTCTTATAATCAGAGAGATGCAAATCAAAACAACTCTGAGGTATCACCTCACACCTAGCAGATTGACTAACATGACAGCAAAGGAAAGTAATGAATGCTGGAGGGGATGTGGCAAAGTTGGGACATTAATGAACTGCTGGTGGAGTTGGGAACTGATCCAGCCATTCTGGAGAGCAATTTGGAACTATGCCCAAAGGGCACTAAAAGACTGTCTACCCTTTGATCCAGCCATAGCACTGCTGGGTTTGTACCCCAAAGAGATAATAAGGAAAAAGGCTTGTACAAGAATATTCATAGCTGCCCTCTTTGTGGTGGCAAAATTTGGAAAATGAGGGGATGCCCTTCGATTGTGGAATGACTGAACAAATTGTGGTATATGTTGGTGATGGAATACTATTGTGCTCAAAGGAATAATAAAGTAGAGGAATTCCATGGAGACTGGAACAACCTCCAGGAAGTGATGTAGAGTGAAAGGAACAGAGCCAGGAAAACATTGTACACAGAGGCTGATATACTGTGGTGCAATCGAATGTAATGGACTTCTCCATTAGTGGCAATGCAGTGATCCTGAATAACCCGGAGATATCTATGAGAAACAACACTATCCACATTCAGTGGAAAAATTGTGGAAGTAAAAACACCAAAGAAAAACAACTGCTTGATTACATGGGTCGAGGGGGATATGATGTAGACTCTAAATGAATACCCTAGTGAAAATACCAACAATATGGAAATGGATTCTGATCAAGGACACATGTGATACCCAGTGAAATTGCATGTCAGCTACGGAAAGGATGGGGCCAGGGGAGGGAGGGAAAAAATATGATTCTTGTAACCAAGAAATAATGTTATAAATTGACTAAATAAATTAATTTAAATTAAAAAAACAAAAAACAAAAAAAAGAGATAAGTGCCTAAATTAAAATGATGTGGTAAAGAAGGATAAGAAAGATATGAGGAAATAAAAACAAGAAGATATAATGACTTATTGAATATAGGATGATGGCGAATGAGGATGAAGAGTTAAGAATCCAGAAGAATAGAATAATAATGTTTATAAGGAGGAAAGGGAAGAGAGGTGAAGTAATGGTTTTGAAGAAAGTTAATTCCTTTTTAGAGATGTTGAGTTATAAATGGCTATGAATATTTAATTGGAAATGTTCAGCTAGTGGCTGGAAATCAGGAAGGAGATGAAGGCTGAACACATATTTCAGAGTAAACATGATCTATGGAAGTTGAGAAAGAAATGAGGAAATAAGGAAAATGAGAAGGTCTAAAACACTTCATAAAAGTAGGAATTTAATAAGTTCTTTTTGAATGAATTGATTAATTAAAGAATTGCTGAATTTGAAAGCTTTAATTTAATTCCTATTACTAGATTGGTAGTTTTTCTAATTATGTGCTGATATTTCATGATAATCTAGTTTTCAACCTCAAAGAACTCTTTCCCAGACTTGATGTGATTATTAAGTTTAATAAAACAGGTTGACTATGATTCAAAACTGTAAATTTGAGGACATCCACTTGTTGATTGCCAGTGCCAGTACTTTCTTGGGTCAGTAGGCAGCCCTCCTCTTTGCTACCGGTGGTGTTATTTCATAAAGCTCTTCTTTCTTCAAATTACTATCTTTCTGTCTCCAAATCTGTCTAGAATGCTGTCTCTACTCTCTTGGTTGTTCCTCACTTTCTTAAATTCCTGAACTGCTGGAGAATTATTTGTGCTTCATAAAGGCTCAGCTATAATTTCAATTAGTTTAAAACCTAGTTATCAGATTAAAAATGACATAGCTACAAAAATTGCATAAATGAAAGCATCACATTCCTCCTTCCTTACATTATAATATGATCTCAATTATCCTGTTACAGATGCCTTCATTTTCAGAGAAAAACCTGTTCTTGGAGAAGGCTATGATGTAGGGCATTGGGATAAGTTTACTTATATGTGTACATATTTTATCACATCACTGACTGCTACCCAACCTTATGCCCAGGAGGAGGTAAGCTCCTCCTGAACAGAGACTGTTTGAATTCATTGGGATTGGTTCAATGCCCCCAACCCAAGTCATTTAGTTAAGAAGAAAGAGGGGCCTATTGGCCCCTAGTGTTTTTTTTAATAACTCAAGTTAAAGACATGTCCATAGTTTATAGGACCTCTCTGTTTGGCTTTCAAATTACTGTGAGATAAGCTAATATATGCTCAGGAGCTAAGGAAATGTGTGGGTTATGGCACCTAAATTTTTTTCTTTTTTTTTTTTAAATAATATTTTATTTGATCATTTCCAAGCATTATTCATTAAAGACAAAGATCATTTTCTTTTCCTCCCCCCTCCCCCCATAGCCGACACGTGATTCCACTGGGTGTCATATGTGTTCTTGATTCGAATCCATTTCTATGTTGTCAATATTTGCATTAGAGTTTCGTTTAGAGTCTCTCCTCTGTCATGTCCCCTCAACCACTGTAGTCAGGCAGTTGCTTTTTCTCGGTGTTTCCACTCCCATAGTTTATCCTTTGCTTATGAATGGTGTTTTTTCTCCTAGATCCTTGCAGATTGTTCAGGGACATTACACCACCACCAATGAAGAAGTCCATTATGTTCTCTTGTACCACAATGTGTCAGTCTCTGTGTACAATGTTCTCCTGGTTCTGCTCCTCTAGCTCTGCATCACTTCCTGGAGGTTGTTCCAGTCTCCATGGAGTTCCTCCACTTTATTATCCCTTTGAGCACAATAGTATTCCATCACCAACATATACCACAACTTGTTCAGCCATTCCCCAATTGATGGGCATCCCCTCGCTTTCCAGTTTTTGGCCACCACAAAGAGCGCAGCTATGAATATTTTTGTACAGGTCTTTTTGTCCATTGTCTCTTTGGGGTACAGACCCAGCAGTGGCACCTAAATTTTTTAAAACATACTCTCTCCTTCAAAAACCCTCAATGATAATGCGAGTAAGAGCAAATTTCAAGTCAATGAGTATTTATTAAACCCCTGCTCTATTCCAGGAAGTGTGCTAAGCCCAGACAATATGCAAAAATAGTCCTCTTCTTCATGAAGCGAGCAATACAATGGAGGAAGAAAATGTGAAAGTTATTATGTACAAATATGATACATGATAAACTGGACATCATCTCAAAGAAAAGGCAGCAACATTAAGGAGACTTCTGGAAGATGGTAATATTTTAGCTGAACCAGGAAGCAAACCTGAGAAGTCAAGAAGAGAAGTGGGACAGAATCCCAGGCTTTAAGGGACAGTCAATGAAAATGCATGGAGTCAAGATGTAGAGTGTGAAGAACAAGGAGGCCTGGGGTTGCTGGATCACAGATTGGGGAGTAACATGTAGCACTGGAAAGGTGAGGAAAAGGCCAGATAATAATGAAATTTGAAAGCCAAGGAAAGAATTTTTTATTTGATCCAAGAGATGTTTCTACGAGAATTTATTGAATAATAGGGGGCAATGATCATACCTCTGCTTTAGGAAGATCACTTTGGTAGCTGAATGAAGAATGGACTGGAGTAGGGAAAGATATGAAGCAGGGAGGCCAACCAGAAAGCTAATGTAATAGTCTAGGAGGGAAGTAATGAGTGCACCAGAATAGTGACAGTGTCAGAGGAGAGATGTTGAGAAGGTGGAATTGAAAGGATTTGACAACTGATTATATTCGTGGAGTAGAGACAGTGAAGAAATTGACACCTAGATTTTGAGCCTGGATAACTTGGATGATGGTGGTGCCCCTGACAATAATAGAAGTTAGGAAGAGAGGATAGTTTAAGGGGTAGAAATGAGTTCAGTTTGGAAAATATTGAATTTAAGATAACTACAGTTTGAGATTTTAGAAATTGTCTTTATCGGTTACATAGCAATTCAGAATGATCTTGAAGAGTATGGAATAATTTAGCTATATTTAGTTATGTGTTTCTTTGTATTCATTATAGTCATCTCTTAAAACACAATAATATCCCCTTGCATTCCTGCTCCGTAACTTGTTTAGCTATATCTCAATGGATAGGCATCCTACTTCGTTTCTACTTCTTTGCTGTCACAAAAAGTCCTGCTATAAATATTTAAGTCTATCTGGAAACTCTCTTCTCTATGACCTCCTTGGCGTAGAAACCTAGCAAAAGAATGGCTGATGTGGGTATGGACATTTTAAACACTATTTGTATAATTCCAAAATGGTTGCATTGATTCATAGATCTAGCAAAAATGCTCTGCTGTGCCTGTGTTCCCACAATTCCCTCCAATAGTGACTCCTCATCTTTTGACATCTTTGTCAGAATGTAGGGTGGTTCTGAATAGCTTTTTGTTAATAATAGTGATTGAAAGTATTCTTTTGTTGTTGTCAGAAATTTGCACTTTTCTTTCGAGAATGGTTCTTCAAATCCTTTGACTACTTATCTGTCAGAGAATTGAATTAATGTGCTTTTAGTTCCAACTTCCAGGTCTAGTTTGGGGATGAATAATAATGAACACTTTGGTCAATACAAGATCCTGTTGTTGCCTTAGTGATGACCAGAGAAGAAGAAAGTGAAGTTTACTTCCATCACGGCAATCTTCCTATGAGGCCAGAAGTAGGACTTTCCAACAGTTGCCAGTTAAAGGGTGACCGCAGACTCGCCCTACCCTGCAAGTGACAATGACGTCACAGAAGTGTATTTTAGGGGCTTTAAGTGATGGAAATGGTGTTAGAGTATATAATACTGCTACTAAGATGCCTCATTGTAATGTAATGGAGACCCCCAAACCTTCATGGTTTGGAGAACCTTTGGGTGGGCTTTATGTCTGTGCTCTAAGGACGGCCTTCTGAAGAAGAACACTTAGAAATTTGCCTTCAGGGAGAGAATTTCTCAACAGCAATGCAGGAAGACCATTGTCTAAGGCACAGAAGGATTATACTCTACATCAGTGCCAGGAGCTGCCTCATTATTGAAATCACAGACACTCCACATGTATGTGTGTGTGTAAATCTGTGTAGATGCACACACATACACCAAGGCTTGATGTTTTCCATGTCCTCGAGTTCTAAATCCTTTAATTAGCCTCAAAAAAACAAAAAAGAAACTTCTGGTCTGGGCAATTCCTAACCTTGGTATCTACTTGACTTGGCTTTTCGGTTTCTTGATGAGCTTCAGAAGCAAAGCTGAAAGGTCAGGCAAATGGCCCAATCAAAGGAATTCCGTCCCCATCTCTCCATCCAGATGGTAATGACTAATTGTGGAGGATTGTCAAGTCATTGGGTAGGCCAGTGTGTGTGATAAAACTCTTTGCGTTCTGGATCATTTATGAGAGGGTCCATCGTGGAGGCCTGGGTGCTTGTCATCGTGTCTGGTGATAGTTAAGGTGAAGGAGGGGGAAAGCCTCCCACTAAAAAATCTCTTTAAAGGCCAGATAAATAGTAAGGAGTGTGTTTAATAAAACTAATTTATAGATGAATGTGGTGCCAAGCCAGAATGCATTAACAAGGTAAGGCTGCTTGGTCTCGAGGTAAGATAATATATGGCTTTCATTAAAAAGCAATCTGCATGGCCCATATCCACTAACAGTGGAAACTGTGCAGCTGTCACCTTTATCAGGGGAACAAGAGCGAGCCACTACATTTTAATCACTGGAGTTTGTCAGGAACGAAAAACAGCCAGCTTCCCACAAATCAACAGACATGTATCCTGATAAGGAGAGCGAATTGGAGACGGACAGCTCCAGCCCGCACTGCACCACCTATTCGAAAGTGATCAAAGAGCTGTAATTGTGGCAGATAAATCTACCATTCATGGGGCTGCACAGAGCAAGAGCCCTCTTTGCACAAAGCCGACGGACGCATCCTTACATGGGTTAGCCATGACTCAGAACATGCTTGGCTGGAAGCCTTCCAAGTACTCTGTGAAGAAGGGAGAGACGAATGGGGCCAGGTCCATGGAAGCAGACTGACAAAACGGTTCTGAACTTTGGGGGTGCCTGCAAGGAAGGTATCATCGACTGCTTCATAGGAAGACACGTCTTCAAACAGCTTGATGTTCAAAAAGAAAAACAAAGGGCAGCTACCAGGAGGGTTCAGGAGGAGGAAATAAACTGCCCGAATAGGAAACAGGCCAGGCAAGCCTTGTGATACGGAAATATAACAAAGGGTCTAGGGATCATAGCAATGGGGCAGACATGAGGACGCTTAAATGAGAGGGTGCCAGCTAAGAACGTTTGGCTTCCTTTATCTGCCACTAAAGCTCTCCTCTTTCATCATGGTGGAGGAGATAACCCGGGTTCTTGAAAGGCATCATGTCTGGCCTATTGATAGGTTGTGTGTTTCTTGTCTATGGACCATCCTAGCAAAATTTAGAGAAATTGATCAACTACTGGGCTGCAGGGTGATGACTTTGTCGTCCACAGAACCTACTCGAAACTACTTATTAAGTCACAGGAGGTTGGAGGTGAAAATGAGAACAGATAATATTATCGTCCAAGCTGGACTCCTATAAGGATCGGTAAGGAAAGTGAGAGAGTGAGACAGCTCTGGTAGAGACAGAATAGAGAGTGCAACAAAAAGGAAAGCAGGAGACGCAAATGGGACTCAGTCTGGGGCATTGCTCCAAGAGTTGATTCCCTTCCAGCCTTGGGCCACTGGTTAACTCCTTAATTGGAATAATGGCTTCTACTTCTTAATATGCACAAAGAGATATTTGTAGTCATGGAGAAGTAGGGAAGGGTTCAGGGAAAAAGCAATGAAGGCAATTTGAAAACTGGGTGATAAAATCCAGGATTTTTCAATTCAATTTCATAAATATTCATGAAGTATCTACAATGTACAAATCACTTTCACTGCAAAGACAAACAAATGAAATCCCATCCCTTCCCTCACAGAGTTTCCATTCTTCTGAATGATACGAATACACTGAAAAGAACTATGACAATTTGACCCAAAGAAGAGAAATCTGAAAGAGTAATTAGGCAAACTGGGATATAAGGGTTCCTTAAAGATCGTCTCTAGGGATTTAATATCAATTTCCAATGAAGACAGAACAAGCAACCCTGGCTTAGATTGCAACATAAGAGTTTGAATTTAAAGAGAACAATTTTTGGACATGATTGACAGTAGTGAACAGATATGTGACCCATCACAACCAAAAATGAGAACAGCAATTTTAGCGGCAGTTTAATATAAACTCCTTGAGGGCAGACACTATGGCTTCTTCCTTTTTTCAATCCTCCACAGGACTTGACACAAGAAATGCCTATTGAATCAATGAATGAACGGACCAGTAATTCAGAGTTTCTAGTAAGGGTACTGCTCTTAGGGAAAAATTCAGCTGACTAGTTCAACTAGAGATAGCATGCCCCAGTAGGAAGGATTTCATCCAATCATTAGGAGTCTAGATCTAGTCTCTGAAGGCCAAGGTTTGAATGATAATGTATGACCTTGAGCAAGTCATAATTTCCTTGTTCCTCATTCACTTCATATTTAAAATAAGAGGCTTCAACTAGATAAGAGTTAAGCTTTAATCCAATTCTAAAATCTTTTTAAGAAAAAGATTCTAATTTGAGTTCTGTTGCTTAACTGACTACTTTCTCCTGTTTTCCTTTAAAAACAGTATCATAAATTGCTTATCATTTCTGAGAAGGGGGAGGGAAGGGTTCCTCCCTGGAAAACAATTTGGATCTTATAATGTCTGAAAACATGTCGAAAATTGTTACTAGTTGTAATTAGGAAAATAAAACATCTTTGAATAAAAAAAGAAAAAAGAAATAAAAATATAGTCAGGAGCATTTCTTTTGAAAGGTCTGAGTATTGCCATTCTCACTAAACCTCTAAAATTATATTAAAGTTATCCTTAAGTAGAGATTTGTTATAATAAAATTAACTTATTTAGCAAGTAAAAATAAATACTGTTACTTTTAATGTATGTAAACATTAAAAAATTTGCCTTGCATTGAATATCCTAATAGAAATCTGCTATGCTATTTAATAAATAATGACTTCTACCCCCACCCCCTACCCAGTTTGGACACTGCAAAATCCACAAAATTATGTGGGGGGAAGTGGAATGTCCTTGTGAGAAAGGAGCCATAAGGATAAAGACTTCCAAAAAATTGGCAGCCAGGATAACCATCCAATAGCAGATGTCTGATAGCAAAGAATGTATTTATAATGAGTTTCTTGCAATTAAAGAACACCTAACCATAAAGGAATAAAAAGAATAAATGTTTCATTCCAGAAGTATAAAGTAGGAAGGAAAATTATTTTCAGATGGAAATAATAAAGTAAATATTTTACCACAGAAAGGCAAAATGTTTGGCATTAGAAGATTTGTAATTCTGGAATCCCTAAAGTTTCCCTAATCTCAAAAGTACAGGTTAGTTTTTTGCTAACTATTTATCAACTGACTGATGGATGGAAAACATGGAGATAAATGACCTTTTGTCATTTATTTTTGAATTTTGTAATGAGAGGAGCTATAGGAGGGAGGAAGATAAATATAACCTAGAACAATGAAAAAGTAACTAATGCTTTCTATCTCTTGTTTATTCACAAGTTCTCCTATCTATAAAATTGATAGGTGATATATTCCCTGTTCTTCAAATTTGCTTGTGATATCTCCCTTTATGCCTAGTTTATGTATCCATTTTGATCTTATCATAGCAAATGGTGTAAGATACTGGTCAATATCTAGTTTCTGCCAAACTGCTTTCTAGTTTTCCCAACAACTGCTATCAAATGGCAAATTTGTATCCCAAAATCTTGGATCTTTACTTTTGTCAAACACAAAGTTACTATGATCTCCTACAACTGTTTGTTGTATGTCTATTTTGTTCCACTGATCTCTCCTATTTCTTAGCCAGCACCAGATAACTTTGATAATTACTGTTTATAATGAAGTTTAAAATCTGATACTTCTAGATCACCTTCCTTTATATAAATATATATACATATATGTATATATATAATTATTTTGACCTTTTTTCTAGTTCAATAAAATAATTTTTGGTAATTTAATTGGGATGGCATTGAATAAGTAGGTTATCTTAGGTAGAATTGTCATTTTAATTATATTGTCTCTGCCTACCCATGAACAATGAATATTTCTCCAATTACTTAAATCTGATTTTATTTACATAAAAAGAGTATTATAATTATGTTCATGTAGTTTCTGGGTTTGTTTTAGTAAGCATCCTCCTAGGAATTTTATTCTATCTATGGTTTTTTAAAATGGGTTATCTCTTAATATCTCTTCTTGAAGGACTTTGTTGATGATATATAGAAATTCTGATGATTTATGCAGATTTATTTTATATGCTGTTATTTTGTTAACTATTGATAATTTCAATTGATTTTTAGTTAAATCTTGGGATTTTTATCATCAGATCATCTGTGAAAAAAGTTTTATTATCTCTTTGCCCATTCTGATTTTTTATTTCTTTTTCTTCTCTTATAGCTATTGCTAGCATTTATAATACAATACTAAATAATATTGGTGATAATGGATATTTTTATTTCACTCCTGATCTTATAGGGAAAGCTCTTAACTTATCTCTATTATAAATGATATTTGATGACAGTTTTAGGTATTTTCTTCTTATTACTCTAAGAAAAAATCCACTTATATGTATTCTTACCAGAGAAAGAATTCCTATTCTTAATAGGAATGAGTGAGATGTAAAATGGATAATTATAATGCATAAACTAAAAAGTCTTTGTATGATTAAAACTAATGAAACCAAGATTAGAAGGAAAGCAGTAAATTGGGGGGAAATGTTTATAGACAGTTTCTTGGGCAATGGCCTCATATCTAAAATGTATAAAGAACTCTGTCAAAGTTATAAGAATGTGGACCATTCCCCAACTGATAGATTACCAAAAGATATGAATAGACAGTTTTTAGATGAAGACATTAAAGCTATCTATAAGTATATTTTTAAATTCTCTAAATTATTATTGATTAGAAAATTATATATCAAAATCCCGAGAGAATCGCCTCACAACTGTACTAATTAAAATTGGGGGGAAACTGAGGCAGGTAGAAATTAGTTTCTCTCTGCAAGGAGTATTATATTTTTAGAGTTTTATTTAAGATAAGGAATTTAAGAAAATGCAAGTAAGAAAAGCATGTGTCTAGGCCCAGAGAGCCTATTCATGACCACTCACATCTTGCCTGCTAGGTGGAGAGCCGCGTTGGAAGTAGGAAAAAGAGCCTGTCAGTAGGCAGAGAACTCCTTTAAATAATAATTTGTGATCTCACCCAGGTGAGAATTCAGTGCAATTACAAAACATTCTGGGAAGTGAGCAAGGACTTCTGGGGACTGGAGTCCTGGGTTCAAGTCTCCATTTTTACACACCTATCTGATTGGCTAAAATGATAAAAGGACAAAATGACAAATATTGCAGGAGATGTGGAAAAAAATAAAGACACTAATACATTCTTGGTGAAACTGTGAACTGATTTTGGAATCCAATTTGGAGAATAATTTGGAATTATATTCAGAGTTATAAAACTGTGTATACCTTTTGATCTAACAATACAACTATTAGATTTATTCCCTACAGTGATAGAAAAAAGTAAAATAATTTATTTGCCCTAAAATATTTAGAGCAGCTCTCTTTATGGTGCCAAAGAACTAGAAATTGAGGGGATGCCTATCCACTGGGGAATGGCTAAATAAGTTATGGCATATCATTGTAATGGAATACTGTTGGACTATAAGAAAGGACAAAAAGGTTAATTTTGTTTTAAATGGAAAGATCTACATGAAATTATGATGAGTGAAACAAGCAGAACCAAGAAAACATTATACAGAGCAATAGAAATACTGTTTAAAAATTACTTGTGTGTGTCCATCTTAAGAGAAAAAACTGATAAATAGAACTAAGCAAGGCATAGTTTCTATCTACATATATTTTGATCAGATGATTCATTTTCTAAGGGGAGGAGGATGGTCAGGAGCGAGTTACCTGGGATTTTCAGTGTAACAAACAAAGAAATAAAAAAGGTTCAAATCCATAGCTTCAAAGCATTCCCCCTACAAACCTATAACTCTCTCCTACAGATATAGTGTCAGTGAGAAGAATTGCCATGTGCTGCGTGGTGCTGAAGCACGCCGTTTAGGAACATGAGGCTAGGACAATTTCTTCCTCGGCCACTTCAGGGCGCTTTCTCTTGTCCTGGTAGACTCATGGTGTTGCCCTCTTTGATACAGCACCTCTACTGGTCAGGTCACTCCCCTGATCTCTATGGGCCTTTTCTTCTCCACAGATTGATTCCTGACTGCCACAACTAATTCTGTCTTAACTCTAAGGTTAGCCCTCTTTTCTGCTGACGGAAGTCAACCTCTCTCCTTGCCTCTCTTTGCCAAGCTCCCAGCTCTTATAATATCTCCACCGCTGGAGAAACCCCACTTCAAACTATCCAGAAGACCCTCACATAATTGTGGGTGGAAGACAGAAATTCCTATTCCCTGCTCTCAAAAAGGGGTGTCAAGAGATAGTTTCTATTTTCAGTTATCTCTGAGGTTGTACTCCTCAGAGCTTCCTTAATCGACTCAAGAGGTGTTAAGTTTGCTTTAAAAAAAAAAAAAGTTAACATGTATATATTGCTTTAAACTTTGTAAAGCATTTTAGAGACATTATCTCATTTGATATTCACAACTCTATGATACTATTATTTGCTATTATTATCTCCATTTTGCAGATAAAGAAACTGAAACTGAGACAGTAAATTACTTATCCAAGGTCTCACAGTTTGCTATTTAAAGGTGGCATAGGCAATGTCTTGCTAGTCTTCTAAGTGTAATGTTTATTCTCCAAACTGTCTTTTAAGTATATCAAATTTATTCCCCATAAAAACACATATACATCCTAAAAAGTAACAAAGAATATACTTCTTTATACTCTGTTTAAAACTATAACAACTCATAATCGGTTAGCTTCCCCTTACTTACTGTGATTAGGTCAAACGGGCTGGGAGGAAATGATTTAATACCAGATACAATTATCAACTTGTGTTATATTTAGCAGAAAACCTAAATTTAAATTCTTACAATACCTTTTGACCCAGTGATACCATTGACTAGGTTTGTATCCCAAAGGAACTAAAAGTGGGGGAGGGTGGCAGGGAGCATTTAAGTGGGGCTAAAGATCTGGAAAGTGCCGGAATGCCAACCAAGTGGGGAATGACCAACTATGTTATAGAATATGATTGAAATGGAATACTATTACCCTGTAAGAAATGAGCACACAGGTGAGATTGTTTGATGGTTACTAGATCTCCAATATTCATATGTAAAGACGTGTTTCTTAGAGGGTTTCTCTGAAAATCACTCCTTCATCGATGGGAGCAATTTTGGGACATTTTGTGAAGGAAAAAAATTGCTACTCCCTTTAGAGACTCCTGTAAAAAGAGAAAGGCAACTAGTTGGCACAGTAGAGTACTGGGCCTGGACTCAGTAAGACTCATCTTCCTGGTTTCAAATCTGGCTTCAGACACTAACTGTATGACCCTGGGCCAAGTCACTTAACCCCATTTGTTTCAGTTTCTTCAAATCTGTGAAAAGAACTGGAGAATGAATGTCAAGACACACTTCAGTATCTTTGCCAAGAAAACTCCAAAATGGGGTCCTGAAAAGTTAGGAAAAACTGAAAAATGGCTGAACAATAACATGAAAAAGAAAATAAGATTGTAAGATCTTTTGGGAATCTCAGGACTCCAAATCAATCAATCAATCAATCAATCAATAAAATAAAGGGGTTTGCCCTCAAATAAAAATGCTTTTACAAAACACTCTATGACTGAACAGAAAAATGCAAGCAAAAACTAAGTACGACCAAAATATTGTATAGAGGAAGAGCCTTATAGAGTTTTGCTGGGAAGATTATTTTCAAGGACTTCTAGCTAAAAGGAAGACATGAAAGTTTGTAAAGGAGCCTGGGTTCCGCCCAAAGGCCCCAGCATTTGAAAAGGATCGCAGAAAAACTAATGTAAAGAAAACATCAAATAAAGAGAAAATTCATCATCCACTGCTAACCTGCATGACTAGGTAGCTCTAAATTAATCAAAATTTGCAGAAGGGCTTCGCTAAGAAAAGCAGCACAACAAACTCTGGTAAACAAAAGCCAGATAAACAGAAGATGGTAGCTAAGAAAGGAACTAGTGAGGGGGAGCAAGTTTGAACTTGCCCAAGTGGTCTTCAAGAGAGCTTGAAGTAGAGAGTTGTATTTCTGATTGGTGAGGTCCAGTAATCAGTTACCTGAAGCCAGATTTAGTCCTGTTATAACAGAATAGTAACAGCTCTGATAGATTGCTGTCCTGGGAGATATATTCTCTTCTGTGCTCTTCTTGTCACTGGGAACTGCAGGTAGGCACAGAGAGCTCCTGGTTACCATTACCAGGAAAGAGACAAGAGAACTGAAAGAAGTATAATCTCTAATCCACCAGGCTGCATCAGGACCATATTAGGGAGCAAAACAATCTCCAGTTTGGGAAATTGTCCAAGAAAAAGGAAACATAACTACAGATACTAGAACTTTCAGTGGACTACCAAGAGACTGAACCCAAATGGAGTTTAGTATTTGGAAAACTATAAGCATAATTGCTGATATCAATAACAATAATAACAAAAAGCTCTGCGGGAGATCGAATTTTCTTTAACTTTCCAGACCTTTATTTTCAGAGCAAAAATAAACCTATCTAAAGATACAGGAATTCTGGCTCAATTTTAATTTCAATCCGTAGCATAATTATAGGCTAGAAGAAAAAGCCTGGTCAATTTCATTAGCGGGCTACCGGGAGCAGTAAGGGACACTCAGCTACCCTCCCTTCCTTTCCCTACCTTTTTCCCTCCATTTTCCCATCAACTAAGTCTATCTGCCAAGACAAACTAAGGGGCTACATGAACACAATTACAAAACACTTTTAACATAAGTAAAAATAGATCTAGAGAAATATTAATTGCTCATGAGTAGGCTGAGCCAATATAATGAAAATTACTATCCAAATTAATTTACTTAATCATTGTCATACCAATCAAACTTATCAAAGAATTATTTTATAGAGCTAGAAAAAAATAGTAACAATTCATCTGGAAGAACAAAGGTCAAGACTATCAAGGGAATTAATGAAAGAAAAAAAGTTAAGGAATATAGCCTAGCAGGTTCAGATTGCAAACTATATTATGAGGCGGTAATCATCAAAACAATCTGGTATTGGATAAAAAATAATCTGCTGTATCAAGTGGAATAGAGTAAGCACACAATACAGTCATAAAATGACTGTAATAATCTAGAGTTTGATAGACACAAAAGATCCACATTTTGGGAGTAAGACTTCAACATTTGATAAGAACTGCTGCGAAAACTGAAAATAGTTTGGAAAAGGCTAGGCAAAGACCAACATTTCACACTGTTTCTCAAAATAAGGTCAAAATGGATAAGTGATTTACAAATAAAGGGTGATATAAATAAATTAGGAGGTCATGAGAAAATGTACCTGTGAGACCTATGGATAGGACCAAACAAGTGATCAAAGAGATTTAAAATAGTAAAATAGAAAATTTTGATTATATAAAATTTAAAAGGATTTGCAGAACAAAACATTAGCTTCACAGTCAAAAGGATAAGGATAAGAAGAAACTGAGGGAAAATTTTACTGTACGTTTTTCTGATAAAGGCTTCATTTCTCAAATATATAAGGAACTGAGCCAAATCCCTCTTTAATAAATGGTCAGAGTATATAAACAGGAAATCTTCAGAAAAAGAAATCAAAGCTATCAATTGTTACATAAAAAATGCTCAAAAAGAAAAAAAGGAAAAAATGCTCTAAATTACTATTCATTAGAGAAATGCCTCTTAAAACAAATCCAAGATACAACTTCATAACCTATCAGACTGGTTAACATGACAGAAAACGAAAATTACAAAAGCTAATAGGGATTTGGAAAAATTGGGACACTAAGCACTATTAGTCAAGTTGTGCACTAATCCAACCATTCTGGAGAACAATTTGGAACTGAGCCCAAAAGGCTATAAAACTATGCCCACACTTTGACCCAGCAAATCCACTACTCAATCTGTCTCCTAAGGATTTCAAAGAAAAGGGATTTGACCATTTGATCTTGTTATACAAAAGTATTCATAGCAGCTCTTTTTGTGCTGGTAAGGAATTAGAAATCGAGGGCACGTCCATCAATTGGGGAATATCTGAACAATTTGTAGTTTAAGCTTATGGTGGAATATTTTCGTGTTATAAGAGATTTATAATAAGCAGGATGGTTTCAGAAAAACTTCATGCAAAGAGAAGTGAGCAAAACCAGGAGAACATTATTCACAGTAACAGCCCTATTGTACAGATGATCAAGGGTAAAAGTGTATTTACTCTGATGGAGCAATGATTCAAGAAATTCCAAGAGACCCAGATGAAAAATGTTATTCACCTCCAGAAAGAGAATTAATGAACTCTGGATGCAGGCTGAAGCACACTTGTTTAACTTTCTTATTTGTATTGTTCCATTTTGTTTGTGTTTTCTTTTTTGTAATTAATTAATTAATTAATTTTAAAACATTTTCTCATGGTTATATGATTCATGTTCTCTCCCTCCCCTCTTCCCTCCCCTCTCCAGAGTTGACAAGCAATTCCACTCAGTTATACCTACATACATATACATATATATACACACATATATATGCAATTATATATATATATATATATAGTCACTTGAAACCATTTCCATATTATTCATTTTTGTAAAAGAGCAATCCTTTAAAACCAAAACCCAAAATCACATATCCATATAAACAAGTGACAAATCATGTTTCCTTCTGCATTTCTGCTCCCACAGTTCTTCTCTTGATGGTAGTGTTCTTTCTTATGTGCTGAGGGGTTCTTCTCCCCTCCCCTTCCTAAGTAGCCTAACTGGTCTGTCAACATATTTCAAATACTAGAGTTACATCTGTGAATGTGCTGTACAACAATATAAGAGAGGGGGCAGGTCTTGTCTGGGCCTTCTCGGACTGGCACGGTACTGGAAACACAGGTAAAGGGAGAGAAGAGTTAATGGAGGCTAGGAAAAACGTGGTCGGAGGTCTTAGAGGAAGAGAGAGATTTTAAACTATGCTGATCTACCTTTCCTATTAATAAGCTTTATAAAATTAGTAACTGGATAGATATATTAAATTTCACTTATTACACTTCTAAGTCCCTCAGGATTGTCCTGGATCATTGCACTGCTATTAGTAGCAAAGTCGATTACATTTGATCGTGCCACAATGTATCAGTCTCTGTGTACGATGTTCTCCTGGTTCTGCTCATTTCACTCCACATCAGTTCATGGAGGTCTTTCCAGTTCATATAGAAATCAAGCAGTTTATCACTCCTCATAGCATAATAGTATTCCATCGCCAACATATACCACAATTTATTCAGCCATTCCCCAACTGGAGGGCATCCCCTCATTTTCCAATTTTATGCTACCATAAAGAGCTATGAATATTTTTGCACAACCATTTTTTGTTATCTCTTTTGGGTTTGTGTTTTCTTTTGCAACATGGCTAAAATGGGAACATTTAACATGACCTCATATGTATAACTGAAATCAAGGTGTCCACCTTCTTTAAAAAGAGTAGGGGGAGGGAGGAAGATAATTTTAAAACTCCAATTTGAAAAGAAATTATTGTGAGCATTTATCTTGCACATAATTGGGATATACTTAATGAAATAAAAAGAAAAGATATAGTAGGGAGTGGGGTAGGTTATGAAGGGCAATGAATGCCAAATAAAGAATTTTGGTTTTGATCCTGGAGGCAACAGAAAACTACTTAGAGATCTGAGTAGTGGGGTGATAAGGTTGGAGGAAGGATGAGATTGGGAAATACTTGAGGCAGTCAGAAATATGGGTAACCTACTGAATAGTGCAGGCGTGCACCATAGTGGTGACAATGTCAGAAGAGAGAAAGGGACTTTTTGCGAGATACTGAAAAGGGGAAATTGAAAAGCTTTGACAACAGATTGGAAATGAAAGGGGAGACATTGAGTAAATTAGGATGACACAGAGGTTGCAAGCCTGAAGGACTAGGAAGATGGTGTTGCCCTTAAAAGTTCAGTTTTGGACATGTTGAATTTAACATGTCAACTAAACAACCAGCTCAAGATGTCTGAAAGGCTTTTGAAATGAAAGATTGGAGATCAGCAGAGAGGTTAGGGCTAGTTTTGAGAATCATTGCACAGAGATGCTATATAATTCCATGGGAGCTGATGAGATTTCCAAGAAAAATAGTACAGAAAAAAAAGAGGACCAAAATATGACACTGTTGGACACCCACGGTTAATGGGCATGACCTGAATGAGAATCCAGCAAAGGAGACTAAAAAGTGATCTAACATTTAGGAGGAAAACCAAGAGGCTGAAAGCCTGGGAAAGAGAATCAAGGAGCATAGGGTCATTAACAGTGTCAAAAGCTTTTGACAAAAAGATCTTGAGAAAATACCACTGAATGTGACCATTTAGAGATCATTGAAGGGGCAACAAGGTGACAGACTAGATAGAGCTGCAGACCTAGGGACAAGAGGTTCTGGATTCAAATCTGTATTCAGATACTTTTTTTAGCTATGTGACCCTGGGCAAGTCACTTAACCCCAATTGCCTAACACTTACTGCTTTTCTACCTTGGAACCAATATTTGGTATCCATTCTAAGACACAAGATAGGGTTTAGAAAGAGAGAGAAAGAGGGATCATTGGTAACTTTGGAGAGAGCAATTTCAGTAAAATGATGAACTCAGAAACCAGATTTTAAGGGGATAAGAAGTGAGGTCAGGTTGTAGTTGTGCCAGGAGTTCATTACTATTTCAATATTAGGAAAACTATAAGCATAATATAGAATATTGATACCTAAGCCAACAAAGATGCTGACAAGGCTTTGATAAATTTGATAAAATTTAATACACGTTTACATTAAAAACATTAAAAAGAATATCTAAAAAATGAACCATTTTACAGTGTATTAAATAGTATGCATAGTTACTGCAGTATAGCTGTCTATACGTTCAATTAGTAGTTATAATACATCAAAGAGGATCAATCACTCTTATTGGTATATAAATTACTGGACTTCTTAAGCAAGTGAATTATTGTCTAACTCTCCCTGTGCTCCCCACCTGCCATTAGTAATATCCAGCTTCCAAATAATTCCCACTATTTGCTTACATAAAATTAGGTGCTACCAACTAGCAGAATAGCACAATAGGAAGGCATGATCAGTTACCTTATGGATTTTAAAAATAAATTATGCCTGCTGGCTTAGTATTTATATAGCATATATTTCACTATTTATATATTTATAGTCATTATCTCATTTGATCCTCACAACCACCTTTGTAGCTAGATGCTATTATTATGCTCATTTTAGAGATGAGAAAACAGAGGTCAAAAGAACTTGAGTGACTTGCCCATGATCATGCAGTTATTATCTGAAGCCATATTTGAATTTAGATCTTCCTGACTCCAGACTCTATGGTACCGCCAAGCTTCTCCTAAAATACTTATTTCTAATTTATTTTTTAGGGGGCAGGTGGGTGACTCAGTAGACTGAGAGCCAGGCTTACAGACAGTAGGTCCTTGGTTCAAATTTGGCCTCCGACATTACCATATATAGATTACAAACACTTACATAGCTATATGACCCTGGGAAAGTCACTTTCCCCTCAAATGCCTAGCCCTCACCACTCTTCTGCCTTAGAATGAACACATAGTATTGATTCTAAGATCGAAGGTAAGGATTTACTTTAAAAAATGATTTTTAAAAGATCAAAACTTAACTATACTGATATACAGAATTTCACCAACATCCCTATGCAGTCAAACATATCATATCATATGTGATAGAGTCAGTTCCAAATGGATCATAAAAACTTAGTATTAAACTTTCAGTGTGAACATTTAGTGCTTGGAAATTGGCAAAAGGTATGAGTCAGGGCTTGATTTATTGTTTTGCTGCCGGTACTGAATTAGGAAAGAGAGAAAATATTAATAATATAGATTGTGTTGTGGATAGATTTTTATTTTTGGACAACTGTTTACATTTAAACTACCCTTGTCTTTGGCAATGAAGAAAGAGCTTATAAAAATCATTTAGTCTTAGTTTTATAATTATTTTGTCCTCACACCATAATCAATAAGTGGGTGGGTAGCCATAGGTTTATTTCATCACACTTTAATTTTTTTAAACCCTTACCTTCCATCTTGGAATTAATACTGTGTATTGGCTCTAAGGCAGAAGAGTGGTAAGGGCTAGGCAATGGGGGTTAAGTGACTTGCCCAGAGTCACACAGCTGGAAAATGTCTGAGGTCTGATTTGAACCTAGGACCCTCCTGTCTCTAGGCCTGGCTCTCAATCCACTGAGCTACCCATCCCCCCCCCTGCCCCATTTCATCACACTTTAAAGAGTTTACAATAGGACTCTAGCAGGCCAAGTCACCAAGATAATTTTTTTGCCTATTTAATACCATTTGGCTGTATCTTAAGATCTAGAGGTACCTTGTATTTTTTTTTTGCCATCATCTTTTTCCATCAGTAGAATTTCTCCTCTCATGTGAAGGAATGATATCACCCAACATTTCAGGAAAAAAGTCTGTTTTGTGTTTGCCAGTAAAATTAGGATTAATCAAGGATTTTATGACTAAAGAAAGAGAAGGGTCTAAGTCCCACCACCAAGTTAATCTAGGATTTATCTCTCATATTCATTCCTACAAAAATATATCTTAGGGAAGAAAAAAAGAATTTCAGGTGTGTTTTAGGAGGTGCTGTTTGTTTAGCTTTAGCCTTTCCTTCTTCCTTTTTCAATATAAAGTACTTTGCAAATTTTAAAGTACAATAGAAATGTCAAATATTATTATTATTCCTTCAATTCCTGTCCTTTTCATGTTCTTCTTTTTTCTTTTTAATCCTCCTTTCATTTCTTCTTCTTTCTTCCTTTTTTTTAAATTTCACAAAAGACCAAAAAAAAAGTAAAGGAAAAAATAGTTTATTGTTTTCTCTGAGCAGTGTTTAAAATTGAATGCATTTATTCCACATTTTAAAAGTATTTGTTAATTTTCAGTATCCTGGATATAGAACAGGAACCAAATGTTTGTTCTGGCTATTCTTTTCTCTTGAAATAAAAATTCCTGTAATCCATCATGCAGAAACTGCTTAAATAAAATCACCAATAACCTATTGGCCGGCAAAGGAAGCTGCATTGTCTTTTCTGTGTTCTTATACTTTTCAAGAGACAATCTGAGTATTTCATGTTGATTGCTTGATTGGCTGCAGAGGGACTCTTTAAAAACACTAAAAAAAATCAGAAATCCAGTACAAATCAAACATAAACGGTTATCAATCATTCGCTTGGGGCATTATCTGAGGTTTTTACTCAGAAAGATGCCATTAAAAGTTGCAGAAATTAATTGGTGCCATTGAATGTAATGGTCTTTCCTGACACAGTTTCTCAAATATAAAGAAAAATTATGGATAACGTAAATTCCTTGTGGGATTCTTATAGATGTCTGCTTTGTTCTGTTATTGTTTATTGCAAATGTTATTACTGTGATCTATTGCCCTATCATGCTTTGTCTATACTGCTATGCCATTCTGCAGCCCACAACAACTGAGGGTTTTACTCACTGGCTAAGATGGTGTTTATTTGAAATTTCTTTGCCTTATATATTCAAAGAGTGTCTCAAGGTGTTCATTTGGTATGTTTAAATTTTTATACAGCAACGGATCCCTAATGATTGATTAAATATTGACTCGAGCCCTTTTTAGAACAACTCTTAATCTTATTTAAGTTCAGACTTTCTGTGTTACCTTCCCAGAAGATTTCTTTCCAGCTTAATAATGGCTAGTACATTGTTTGAATCAATGTCTAGAGATGTGGTTTCTTTCTCAGCAACAAGACCGGCAGAATTAGACATTTTAAACAACTCAGATTAAATTTACTCAGATCAAAACACGTACATGTTCCTTATTAGAGAATTGTTTTAAATTTCTAAGTTTCAATAAATGTTTTTATTAGTGCTTTGCAATTAAGGTATATGAGGGGATGCTCTAACTAATTCAAGCAATCCCCCAACCAACCAGAAGAGATTACTGGGTGTGGACCCATTTTCTAGAGGCTACTGAAGGATGCAGGGAATTCCTCATATTGGACGGACTGAAGACCAACTTCCCCAACCTGGAGATCATAAAAAGTATATTCATTGTTCTCATAATTCCAGAAATCGCTCTTCCTACTTTCCCTTTTACAAAGGGGTTTTGGTAGAACAGAAAAGCAAGAGCGGACAATCCTCACGTGTTCATTATTGCTTGATGTGCATGGTTCTGTAGCCAAGAAAAAGTTCCATTCAATACCACTAAGGAGCTAAGTTGCACTTCTCAATATGTGGAGTATTCTGGACTACTCCGTGTTCTTTTCTCTCTCCAAATCTGCTTAAAAGCATTTGCTACCAGAGAACAAGTCAGGCATTTAGTTCTTCCTCTTCACTACTAAACGTCCTGAAATTATCATCTATAGCCAACGTTTCTGCTTCTCATGATGTAGTTTCTCTTTAAGCATTTGCAATCTGGCTGCTATTGCCACTGCTCAATTGAAACTGCTCTTTCCTAGGTTGTTCCTAGCAAAACTGGCAGTGAGCCGTGAGTGGGTAAACCTGTCTATTTGGAGCTACTCATAACTGGCCTATTTGGATGTCTGTGACCTGCAGCATGAATCACTTACTTCTCTTCGGGATCCCTCAAATTTCCTTCTAGGAAAAAGTCACTTGTCTATTACTCTTGGCCCAATGAAGGAGAATTAAGCTCACTTAACTAAGAGCAACCTTAAGTCTAGGATCCTCCAAACCTTCCATATCTGCTTCCTCTTCCATTGGCTAAGCACTGAAGAAGTGGGATACACTTTCAGTGAAAAGTAGTTTTCTTTCATCATGAGATTTTTCCAATATCATAATGATGACCAACTGAAAAAGACTTAGCTATTCTGATCAAGACAATGATCTAGGGGGCAGCTGGGTAGCTCAGTGGATTGAGAGCCAGGCCTAGAGAGGTCCTGGGTTCAAATCTGGCCTCAGACACTTCCCAGCTGTGTCACCCTGGGCAAGTCACTTGACCCCCATTGCCTAGCCCTTACCATTCTTCTGCCTTGGAGCTAATACACAGTATTGACTCCAAGACAGAAGGTAAGGGTTTAAAAAAAAAAAGACAATGATCTAACACAATTCCAGAGGACCCTATGCTAAAAAAGGCTATCCACCTCCAGAAAGTGAACTGGTGGAGTCAGAATTCAGATTGAAGTAAATTGTTTTCATTTAATTTTTACCTTTTTTTGTCTGTGCTTCTTTGTGACATGTCTAATAGTATGAAGAGTGAATCAAACTCATTGTCTATCAATCAGAGACTTTTAAGTTAATTAAAAAAAAACTTAAGTACCCCTACTTAGTACCTTACTAGTCACTAAGTATGAGAGTTCACAAGCTAGAATGGATGACAATTCCAGAGCTTCTACCCCTCCCCAGGCCCTGGCAGTGCTAGGCAAATTAAAAGACTTCAATTGGTTCCCATAAAGTGGGGAAGGGATAGGAAGTGACTTGGAGAAAGGACTATAAAAAGTCCTGAACTTCCTGTCCAAGGGATTTCTCCTTGAGGCTTCTCCTTTGGAATTCCCCTTTGGAGGACGGCTCTTTGGGGCTTTTGGACTTTGACTTCAACTTGGAGCTTTGGGCTTTTCTACTGGAGTTTTCAGCTTTGGGACTTCAACTTTTGGCTTTGGAGCTTCTTAGAGTCAGTAACTTCTTGTTGGGTTCACTGTTGCCTTGGTGAGCTTAGCTCACAAGGGTTTTTCTGCATTGGGACCTTGCCTGGATCCTGCCCAGCTTGCTGATGATTGTCTAGGATTCCCATGTGGAGATTGGAACTCTGTTGGGGATTGAGCTTCATTTCACTGGATCAGCATTTAAGGTAGGCTAGGCAGTCTCCTTACGTCTTTCCCTTCCACCTTTCCCTCTTTTTACTAATATTCCAATTAAACAAAATTGATAAAAGCTGCTAATAGTTTTCCTGACTTAAGGGATAATAATCAGTGACCACTTTTTTATAGCCCTCTTATTTAGTCAAAATACCAATTTAACCATTAAAATGGGAAATATGTTTTGCATGACTTCATGTACATAATTGATATCAAATTTCTTGCTTTCTTAAAAGGAAGAAGGAAGGAGAGAATTTGGAACTAAAATATTTAATATTAAAATTGTTTACATGAATATTTAATGAAATAAATATATTAATTTTTTTAATCATGAGGTCCACAAACTATTTAATCCTCTCCCTGAAGGCTTGGTGGGTCTTTCCTGCCTTAAGGTGCTGAGGGCAATAAAGGGTGATGCAGGCAAGCCTGTTCATATCTTTTGGGGATATAACTTTCATCAGTTAGGGAATGACTTGTACTCTTAAATACTCAATTAATTTCTTTATGTATTTGAGAAATTAGGCCTTTATTAGAGAGAATTATAAAAAATTTTGTGCCATTATGATTACTGTGTAGTACTATTTACTCCTGTTTAGTTTCTGACCTCTGACTCTCCCAATTTGCCCCCTTTTCTATCCATCCCTCTATCTTTTATCCCCTTCCCCTCCTACTTTCCTATAGAGTAAGATACCTATCTATACACAACATTGTATTTGTTCTTCCCTCATTGAGCCAATTCTGATGAAAGTAAGGTTCACATGCTCCTCTCTCCACCTTCCCCTTCTTCCCCTCCACTGTGACCACTCCTTCATGTCTTTTTATGAGCAATAATTTACCCCTTTATATTTTTACCTTCCCTTTCCTCCCAATGCATTCCTCTTTGCCATGCCTTAATTTGATTTTATTTTTATATTATCCCACTATATCTCAATCATATCCTTTCCCCCTCTCTATGGATACTCCTAACTGCCTAATGAAGTTCTTAGGAGTAAGAATTATTTCCCCATGTATGGATGTATATAATTTAAGCTTATTGAATGCCTTTTGATTCTCTTTACTATTTACTTTTTGTGATTTTCTTGAGTTGTGTATTTGAGAGTCAAGTTTTCCTTTCAGCTTAGATTTTTCATCAGGAATGTTTGAAAGCCCTCTGTTTCACTGAATAACCATTTTTTCCACTAAAGGGTTATGCTCAGTTTTTCTGAGCGATTCTTGGTTAAAGTCCTAGCTCGCTGGTCATCTGGAATATCATATTCCAGGCCCTCTGATCTTTTAATGTAGAAGATGCTAAATCTTATATTGTCCTGTGAGTCTATTATATTTGAATTTCTTTTTGTATGCTTACAATATTTTCTCCTTGGTCTGGGAGTTCTAGAATTTGGCTATGATATTCCTGGGAGTTATCCTTTTGGGATCTCTTTCAGGAGATGATTGGTTGATTCTTTCAATTTCTGTTTTGTACTCTGGTTCTAGAAAGTCAGGGCAGTTTTTCTTGATTTCTTTTTTTTAAACCCTTACCTTCCATCTTGGAATCAATACTGTGTATTGGTTCCAAGGCAGAAGAGTGATAAGGGATAGGCAATGGGGGTTAAGTGACTTGCCCAGGCTCACAGAGCTAGGACCTATCTGAGGCCAGATTTGAACCTAGGACCTCCTGTCTCTAGACCTGGCTCTCAATCCACTGAGCTACCCAGCTGTCCCCTTTCTTGATTTCTTGAAAGATGATGCTAAGCTCTTTTTTTGATCATGGCCTTCAGACAGTCCAATAATTCTTAAATTATCTCTCCTGGATTTATTTTCCAGGCCAGTTTTTTTTATAAGATGTTTAACATTTTCTTTTTTTTTTCATTATTTTGGCTTAGTTTGATTCTTTCTTTATGTTTCATGGACTCATTAGCTTCCACTTGCCCAATTTTAATTTTCAAGACATGCTGTTATTGAGTGAACCTTTGTACCTCCTTTTCTATTTGGTCAATTCTGCTTTTTAAGAGGTTGTTGTCTTCACTGTATTTTGTGCCTCTTTTATAGATCTGGCCTATTTTTTTTTAAAGTGTTCATTTCAATATATTTTTGTGCTTCCCTTACTAAGCTGTTGACTCTTTTCCCATGATTTTCTTGTATCACTCTTATTTCTTTCCCAGTTTTTCTTCTACCTCTATTACTTGATTTTTAAAATCCTTGAATTCTTCCACCAATTCTTTTTTGGATTGAGAACAATCAATATTTTTATTGGAGGTTTTGGATACAGTTCATTGTCTTCTTCTAGTTTGAGTATTCGCTGTTAATCCAAATAATTTTCTATGTTAAGCTTCTTTTGTATTATTTGCTCCTTTTCCTGCCTTTTTCCTTTCTTTTAGTTTAAAATAAAACTGTTAAGTTTGGGCCCTGTAACTGTGGTGGAGGGAGTCCTGCTCCAAGCTTCAGGTTCTTTCTGTGACTGCCTTCAGAACTCATTTTGGACTATTTCAGCTTCCAGTTCTTCTAAGGTGGTATACGATAAGGAAAGGTGTGTTTAATGCTCTCCTGGCCTATGGTCTGGTCTGTGAGTAACTCCAAGCATACTTTTCACCCTCTGAACTATGTTCAGGGTCTCTTGTTCCCCTGTGACCAAAAGCTCTGGTGCTAGTGCTCTTCCTCACTCAGAGAACAAGCCCCTGGAATGAGACCTGGTTCTGCTTCCAGGCAAAGCAACAAGTGTCTTACCTCCAGAGCCAGCAAAGAAACCCTTTTAATCCCCTTCTGAGCAGTTTTCTGGCCCCCCTTCCCCCTTACCATCTGTGGATGAGAGCTCTGAAAGTCACTTCTACTGCTTAAGCTGCTCCCAAGGTCTGTTGCCCCAGTGGGTCCTTCTCTGGTGCCAGCGTGCTCCACCTCCTCCCCAGTGCACTAGATCCCTTGTGCTGCCTTTCTAACTTGTTTTGGGATGAAAAATTACTTCACACTGTCTTTTTGTGGGTTATGTTCTTCAGAATTCATCTTGTGGACTTACATCATGGGTTTTTTAGGGTGATTTGTTAGAGAACAGATGGGTCTGCGTACTCTCTTCACCCATCTTGGCTCCACTCTACCCAGATTCAACGTTAAGATGAAATGATATGCCCACCGTCCACTTAACAAAAGGGGTTGATTTAATTAGAGCATAGAAAACAAATCAATAAAGATATGACGATTTGCTAAATTCAGCCCCCCCCCCCATCTCGTTATAGAAGATCGGGAATACAATAGTGACTCTTGGGATCTTGGGCACCCATTAAATTTGAAACACTGAACTCAAGGTGATGGGACTCCTACTCTTAGGTTAGACAGAAGCCATGTCGGAGGAGGCAGGCACCCACCAAGTGTTAGAGACAATTTTGTCGCCTCTTAGAGAAAACTAATTTCTTTTGGGTGGGGGGGAGAAGTATGGGCCTGACTGATACTATGAGGTAGAAGCATAGTCCTAACCAATTATGGGGCAACTCTCGTGATATTGGACTTCTGTCCAATCACACAAAGTGACATATTTCAAAGTCCTGAAAATAGTCATTTTTAACTTGGCTGCTTGGAAACTGGCATCTCTGCCTTCATGTGGGGCTCTCACTCTGGGAATGTCAAATCGTCATTCTTCGCAAGCATTTGATCTAAGGTGCCACGACTTTTCTCAGGCTCTTTCAAACTGTATTTCTTCTCAAGATGCTTTTCCTGGTTGTTTTTTTACACAAATATCCTTTTGCCATATCCTACTGTAAGAAAAAAAGTCTGCAGATAAAAGGGACCATACTTTACGCCAAGAAATTTCTGCCTTCTCCTTTGCCTATTTCTTGCACTCCTACCTATCTACTGAGGCCCAACTCCGGTGCCAACTCTTTCTAGAAGTTTGTCTTATCCACAGTAATGACTTCTTCACTCAGAATTCATATAGCACATTGTTTTGGAGCTTCACAAGGCACTTATGCAATTATTTAAGGTGTGCAATTAATTATTTTTAAATTTTTTAAATTAACTAACAGAATATTTTTCCATGATTCCATGATTCATGATCTTTCCCTCCCCTCCAACCTCCCCCTTCCCTCCCCATAGCCAATGCACAATTCCACATTTGTCATTGATCAAGACTTATTTCCATATTACTGATATTTGTGCAATTAATTATTAAGGTGTGCAAAGCACTCTTTAAATATGACATCATTTAATTCTCACAATAATTGTAGAAAAAGAAACTAAGGTGAAGAGAAGTTAAATGACTTGATTACGATCATATAGGATCATGCCTAATTGAGGCAGGATTCAGACTCAACTCTTCCTGACCACGCCAAGTACTCTATTTGCTATGCCGAATGTTCTGCAATACAATCATCCGTGATTTCCTTTAAGGGCGACTGTAGTGAGTCCCTCTATTCAAATGGCTGTTCTATAGATGATATTTTGTCATCAGCATAACAACCATAGAATTCATGGACATAAACACAATGTAAATAAATACCTCTTAGAACAAACAAAAGTACTCCATGATTTAACTCTCTTGACAGCCTTAAAATATTTAATTAGGCCAGGTCTGTGATCTATCGAATTCTACCAAGTTGACTCTTTTTATAATTAATTTTAAAGTCTTTTTAAAATCTGCTTAAGTAATCAAGCCAATCATCAGATTGAGAAATGGAAGGGACTTCATAATAGTATTTAGTCCAACCCAAGGAAGTCACAGAGCTGGAATTCAAACTCAGGACATTTGTCCCCAAATCTAGTTCAAACCAATCAAATTAAGCAATTAATAGCATTGCAATTATAATTTGGGATTCATCTGCTTTGATGAGCTTAATGGCTGAGTTGAATCAACCAGGTGAGAATCCATTTCATTTCCTAGCAATTTAATTAAAAGTGTGATCTCAGTGATGAGCTTCTAAGGAAGGTATTAAGGCATACTTTTCTCTTTCCTCTGACTAGAATTGTCTGTTTTCGTTCACCTCCTTTTTCTCCTTCTATCCCTGCCCTTTAAACCTTTCTCTGCTTCAAGCTCTGGCATCTTTCTCACTTCACCCCTCCATTCAGATTGATTGGTTACAAGATATGGAGAAAGTCTTAGTGTAATAACAAGAAGGAACTATTCATTTCCCCACAACATATTTTTCCCTTTCAGCTATTTTACTGCTGACAATGAAAGGCAAGAAGCTTTTAATAAACTAGATTGGAAAAGACAGTCGGGAAAACTAGACCAGGAAAAAAAAAAGATTTTTTTCAGATTTTTTTTCAAATTAAAGGATGCTCATTTTTTCTTTCTACTTGAAACGCTGCAGTCTGTGTAGTGTGCTATCCTCTTGCCATGTAATCTAGTTGACACTGTGTCTGTTTCAAGATCTATTCTGAAGGGTCATGCCCAATATCATAACCTCCCCAAGTGCTCGGGCTTGCTCATGCTTTTTGATGTCCGCACCCTCCAGCAGACCAGATAAGTAGATGAATGGACATGATAAATGGGCATAATGGGGATGTGATAAGAATTCAGGCCCTTGGCATGAGTTATGTCCTCTGTCATCCAGAGGTAGGGATGCTCTCACTTATCTTTCCTCTTTAATTTCTTAATTACAGAGAAAACATATTTCCAGCCTAACCAGGGAGAACTTTGGCCAAACACTTTGGGATTGTTGTCTGAAACAAAAACGCTCTCTCCTGGGTTCTGTTTCAAATCTCTTTAAGATAGTGTTCCCTCCCAAGGACTAAAGCTCTTCTCTTTGGTATAGCCGTGTTTGAAATAGCAGCGACTAGAATAGAAATAAAGGCATGATCTAATAACGCAGGCATCCGCAATCCACCAACAGTCAGTTTTCATTGGTAGCGGTTAGTGCTAGATTCTGAACAGGAACATTAAGCCTGAATCCACCATTTACTAGCTACGTGACCAGGGAGGAGTTCTTTAGGATTTTAAGCTCCAGTTTCCTCATCTGCAAAATGGTAATGACAATCATGCATGCACATATCATGGGATTGTTGTTAGAATCAAGTGACATAGACTCACATATACAAATCTATTTTGGGCCAATTTTTTTATCCTCTTTTAGTGGCAAAGTGCCTACAAGAGTCCCCATTTTGGAAGAATGGCGAATGAGTTACTATATATGAACTTTATAGAATACTGTTGTGCCATCAGGCATGATCAAAGGGATCATTTCCAAGAAACCTGGGAAAATAGATATGAACTAAGGATAACAAAGTGAGCTAAATCAGAATAGCAATTTCTATCATAGCAACAACATTGTAGAGAAAAATAACTTGGAAAAAACTTTCAAATTCTAATGAACACAAAGACCAACCAGGCTTCCAGGGGACTAACAATGAAAAATGCTACTCATCTTCTGACAAAAGGTGACGGATTCAAGTTGAACGAGACAAATGTTTTTATGTGATCAATGTAGGAGTTTGTTCTACTTGACTATGCACGTTTGTTATGATGGCTTTGTTTTGGTGCTTTTTTTCTTATTGGAGGGAGAGAAAAATAATGCTTGCTTGTTAAAAAAATCAAATAAAACATTAAAAATTTCTAGATAGTCAATGTAAGCAAAGTATTTTACAAACCTTAATCTGGGATATTAATGTGAGCATTATTATGACTCTTTTTATGGGACTTGTGATTTCATCCATCCTTCCCTCTTCCAAAAAAAAAAAAAGAGTAAAATATCAGCCCTGCCAGAAAGTGGACAAGGGCACTAAGACCAAGTGACTAGCCCCACTGTTATTATATGTAAAAAGTGAGACTCACATATTCCTGTCTTCGAGGCCCATTTTCTATCTACTATACATACTACCTCTCATAAATATTATTATTTAATTCTTTGCATCTTTTTCAACAAACTTCAGATTGAAATGATTCATGTGATAAGTCATTATCTTGCAATTTTTCTTTTACATTTAATATTCTATAGACTACTGCAGAAGTTTAGACTAACTTTTTTTTCTAACTGAATAAAAATATTGAAATGTAAGCTCATTTTTTTGTATACTCACTGAAAGTATCTTTGGAATGAATTCAGTAATAGACAGAAGGGAATGATATTTACCTCATTCCATTTCCATATGATCTTGATTATGTGTGCTGGATTTCTATATACTTAAAATATTTTGTTCCATATAACTTGTAGCTTATGAGCATTTGATATGCATTCTTTTTATTTTTTTGCTTTTATAGTAGTTTTATTTGCAGAGACAGAGAGAGAGAGAGAGAGAGAGAGAGAGAGAGAGAGAGAGCAAGCGAGCTGCTGAACCAGGCAGGGATTCAGAAGCCCCAGCAAGGGGTGGGGGGGCAGAGGATTAATTTTAACAAGACTTCCATCCAAGAGGCCTCCTCCAAGATGAGGGACCCCTTCAAAGGCTAATGTCTCCAGAAAAGCCAAGGAAAGGGAGTCCCAAGATGAAGAGCCTCCCCAGAGGCTGGAGCCTTCAGAAAAGCCAAGGAAAGGGAGTCAGCCTTTTCACTCACCACATGTCAGTCCAAAGGGAAGCAATCTGAGGTCTCAAGTCTGAGCTCCTCCAAGGCCAAGTTCAAAGGCAAAGACCATTTGATATGCATTCTTACAATTTTATAGATCAGTGAACATGTTAAGAGTAACAATTCTTATTGTGGTGATGATCTTGTTCTAGTAGAATTTAATTTTTCAGTTTTAAAGAATGTTTTGAAATCTATATGGAGAAAGGAAAGGGAAGGGAACACATATTTATTAAGCAATTACTATGTACTATGTACCAGGTACCATGTTAAGTGTGTTGTCAATGTTATTTTATCTGATCCTCAAAACAATTCTATAAGGTTATGTTAGACTGCTTTTACAGTTGAGAAAACTTGAACATACAAAGGCTAAGCTTCTGATATATAATTTTGCAGTCAATAATGTTATGTCGCAGTTTCTACTATTTCCTTGTACAACTTACTCTTAACCCTTAGCATGGACTCTTTAAAAAATAATCCTTCTGTACTATTGTGCTAAAAGGAATAATGAACTGGAGGGATTCCATGGGAACTAGAACAACCTCCAGGAACTGATGCAGAGTGAGAGGAGCAGAAGCAGGAGAACATTGTACACTGTGGTACAATCAAATGTAATGGACTTCTCTACTAGTAGCAATGCAATGACTCAGGACAGTTCTGAAGGACTTATGAGGAAGAACACTATCCACATCCAGAGGAAGAACTGTGGGAGTAGAAACCCAGAAGAAAAACATTTCCTTGATCACATGGTTCAATGGGCATATGATTGGGGATGTAGACTCTAAATGATCACTCTATTGCAAATATTAATAATATGGAAATAGGTCTTGATCAATGATACATGTAAACCCAGTGGAATTGCTCATTGGCTATGAGAAGGGGGAAGGAAGGAGAGGAGGGAAAGAATATGAATCATGGAACCATGGAAAAATTTTCTAAATCAATTAATTAAATAAATAAAATTTAAAAATAATCCTTCTGAAGTTTTAGTAATTATGTAGGAGTAATTTAATGAGTTTTTCAGTGAAGTAATCATATAGTCTGATGTCATAATGGTTTAACTAAGACCAACCTGCAACTATTTGTTTCCCTGTTTTTTCTCTGAACTTTAGAAATAATCACATTATATTATTCAAGGTACCAATTTGTAGTATCTCCATTCTAATTCACCAACATTTCAGGGTTCTTGTCAGACATTTACAACTACAGTTATGATTTCAAGGCCACAATTATATATCACCTTAGCTGGATCAATGACCATACGTTGTCACTGACTCATGGCATTGAAGCTAAGTTTAACTGTGGGACAGTAATAAATTATTGGCATGAAGTAGCATTGAAACACCACCACTACTTCCATTATGTATACCAATATCTTCTCAGTATTGTGCTCAGAGCTTGCTGTACTTTCTTGACCATCTTGGACACCAGAAAAACTAGGTTCAGAATGTTAGCACACCACTTTTGAAAATGTACCCGCCCCAAACTAATGGTTAGTTTTAAGTATATTTGGAGAACTTTTAGAACAAGAACATAGCTAATCTTAGGTTGTTTCAAAACTTTTGTTTTCAATTTATTCTTATTCCCCAAAAGAGACATACACCTAACTAGATTTCAGCATGGCAATGATCGCTGCATCTCTCAAATTAACGTGCAATTTCAGGTCCTTAAGTGATCTATCTCTTTAACTCTAGTTCTTTGAAAGTTATAGATTGTAAAGATGTTGGTTATTATCTAGCAGAAATTCCTCATTTTTTAAAAATCATGCAGCTAAGACCCAGAGAAGTGAGATCATTTGGGTCATGTCCAATAGTAATAGAGTCAAGACTAGAGCCCAAGTGTCCTGCTATCTCTTGCAACTGTTCTCATGCCTGTACAATCAGAATCATCTCTAGAAAGACTTGGAATCAAAGTGACAAAGAATCATCTTGACTACCTTTTTCTACTAATTTGCTACATGAACTGGGGCAAGTTACAATCTTTTGGGATCTGTTTCCTCATCTATAAAACAAAAAGGTTTGATTGGCTGGATGATCCCCCAAACTCTAAGGGTAACCCTGAAATTCAATCATTCTGCAACATATGTAAACACCGGTATGGCATGGGAACCAAACCAAGACAGTGCCTCCCCAAAGCAATCAGTCTTCATTTCTATTTTAACAAGCTTCTCTTCAGATTCTGTGTCTTCTTCTCATACGCCTTCCATCTTCTGACACTTACTGAAACCTGGTTTTTCTCTGAAGTCAGCACATCTCTTGTCTCCTTCTCTCGTGCCCTCAAAAACATACCACCAAAAGAAGAAATAAGAATAACTCCTGCTCCCCACTCTCACTCCTAGACCCTTGTTCTGCCACATGTCTCAACAGCTTTAAAGTTCATTTCATCAGATTATACTGTCCTGCCAACATTCTTGTCAACTGTCATCTGCTGACCTCCAGGTAACTCTCTCATTCCTCAATGAATTCATCATATGGCTGACAACTATTCCTCATTACCCCAACCTTTAGAGGTCACCAACATGGTTATGACCTTTCTGACATCCTGATCTCTCAATTTGTCAAGTTCCACAACTCTCATAGCTTTCATCTGCACTTTACCACAGACACTCAGCGCTAGTAATTTCTTAGAATTCATAATCACTCAAAAGGAAAAGAAAAGATCTGCCTCCAAGATCTTCTTCAACTCCCAAATTCCCCTCCATGTTCATAATTTCTTCTCTTCCAGCCAGACTAGTGCCTGCTCTTTGATCTCATCGTCACCTTTAGTCCATTGCCCTTCTTTGTCCTCTCAATCTATCACCCCTATTCTGGATTCACAATCTTGACCCTAAAGTTGTAAGCCTGCCTGCTGTGACATCCATGGCAATATCCTACTTAACAGCTAACAGTAAATTCCTTTCTAGATGTTGGAAATTAGAGGAAGATGGAGATAGAAAACAATAGCTTCTCACTCATGCTCTAGCCAGTATAGTAGGGGAAAAAATGGTCCCCAGGAGGGCATGGATTGGAGGAGATAGCGTTCTAATGTGAACAACAGCAGGTCCACATAGATTCAAATGGCCTGGTAATTGAGGTAAGATATCCTCAATTCAAAACTGACGCAGAGCTTCAAGACACACGTATACTGAGGTCCTTTTTTTTTTCTTCCTTCCTGATGGAGCATAAAGATTAGCAGTCTCGGGGTTCTACTCTGCTTTGTTCTAGAGGGCGGAGTAGTAAAAATCATAGAGGAGCCTCAATTTCCCTGTTGGTAGCAGCGAAATGAACAATTGACTATAAGCCTTACGAAGTCTTTACTATTTGCGTCATGCTGTGCAGAGTGCTAGGGATACAAGTTGCTAAGTAAGACCGTCCTTGCTCTGAAGAAATTCACCTTTCAATAGTGGCATTTTTAGTCTTCAGGAGCTGTCCAGATGGAAATCAGACTATTCTTCTGGAGAGCAGAGGAGTTGTGTTTCATCACTAGTTTTTAGCACAGCACCTTGCACACAATCTTCTGTTTCCTCATCTCTAAAATGAGGAAAGGGATGATGGACTAGATGACTTTTGAAGTACATTCTAGTTCAAAAACTAGGAAACTAAGTGCTTCGCAGATGTTTATTGAATTGAAATGCCCCACTACCCAGTCATGACCATCATAGCAATTAATGGCCGTTGACAGGAGGCCGGACTTTGTCTCTAGAAGGCCGTGGTTAAACCCCTTTAGCCTTCTCCCATTAGCACACAAACACAAATGAATTTAGCAGTTTAGCTGACTGGTTGACAAGCCAACTCTTTGAGGTGAAAGAATTCAGGATAAGTAGTTAGAGAAAGAAACGATTGCACTGGCAAAGTGTCAGTGATGGTAGAAGAGGGTGACAGGACAGGATGGCTGCTTGGAAGCACAACGCTAGAAAGAATAGATCAAGGGCAATCAGCCGCTGGGACTGGGTAGCTGGCCAGCAACGATAATCCCAAAGAGAGAGATTTACTGAATTAAAGGGCAGAATGAAATGTTGAAAACACACTTCACCTCCTTTACAATCTTTCCCGGGTCAGGGACATGTGCACAACCAGGGTGGCTAGATTGCCTGGGTGTTTCAATCATCATAATTGCCAGTTGAAGTTCTTGCATAGTCAATTAATTGTGCCGGGGTTGGCCACTGAAATGACTGTGCTAGTCAACCACGAGGTGGTTGATTCCTAGTATTTCATAAGCCAGATGGAATTTAGGGACTGTCTAATCCAATACCCCTATTTGACAAATGAAGACACTTTACAGAATCTCTGAAAAAAGAACTCAGCCACTTGGAGACAAGGCAAGGCTCAGGTCTCTGGACTCTGTCCAAGGTTCATTACTCTCCAGTTGTCCATTTCGAGAAATAAATATCAAGTCTATACTTCAGCAAGTGTTTAAATTGCACACAATACCTTAAGAACTTCTGGCTTTTCTTATGGAGGGGAAAGAATTCTACTACATTGTTGTAACATCCTCTTTGATCATACTTTATATCTAGATCCTCAGCACAACACATCTCATTATTCAGACTTGAGCTGCCTATTTCTATTGGACGGGAAACCAATGACTATTTTACATAATGATAACCACATCAAATCTCACAAATTTGAATCCGCACAACCCCTTCGGGTGAGTCATCATTCCGACTAGTCAGCAACAAGTCACGTGTTGTTCGTCCCCCTTTCTGAAGATTGTGAACGTTTCCCAGAGTCTCGCTTCTATACCAAGAATGTCAAAGTTCAGAATGGAACTGAGGCTCACTGATTACTGCACCAACACTCCAATGACTTTCCCTGCTTTTTTTGATACAACTGAGAATATACCAGCCAGAACCTTATTGATTCTTTTAGGGAGAAGTCTGGTTAGGTTGAAAAGATCTTTGGATTTGCCTCTGTTGTTTACCCAATCAGCACAGTCCACTATTTTTCCCAACGTATGATTGGTAACCAACAAATACTTGATAGCAAAACAAACATGTAAAAGAAGATACAATTAATTCACCAGTAATGCAAAATTGAAACTGGACCCCCAGGGCAAAATGTTGGATTCCATACAGTGAGAGAACTTGGTTTGTAAGCACTTAATAAGTGCTTTCTTCTTCATTTTCATCATTCAGCGTACATAAGTTACCATGGAAACCTCCTTTGTTTAGAGCACACTTTCTATCCTGTGGTTAGCCCACTTTGCATGTGTATCTGCCCTTGTTTAATTTTATCCATAACCATTTTCCATGGCATATTACCCTTTAAAAAGAATAGCTTCCATCTTTATCTCTAGAGTGCAAAGGTATCAAAGTGAATACATGGAAAAATGACATAAGCAACCCTGCTCCATGATTTGCTGTTATTTTTAAGGTCATGTTGTTTCTTTTTGTTTTTACACCAGAGTGACATCCTCTTAGCCCTCACCCCTATTCCAATGAATCCTCCCTTGTAACAAAAATATTTAAGCAGAAACAGTTGAGTGACTCACTGGATAGAGAACCATGCGTGAAGACTGGAAGACCTGGTTCAAATCTGGCCTCAAATACTTCCTAGTTGTGTGACCCTGGGCAAGTCACTTAACTCTAATTGTCTAACTCTTCTCACTCTTCTGCCTTGAAACTGATATTTGGTATCAATTCTGAGACAGAAAGCAAGGATTTTAAAAACATAAAATTAAGCTAAGCCAATGGATACATTGATCATGTCTAGTATTGTGTATACCACATTCATAGTCCTCTTACGTTTCTATTAAGGAGAGAAGTGCCTTTTAACATGGTTCTTTGGGACCAAGATTAGTCACTACAATTTATCTGTTTTACTGACTTTTTGTATTGTTTTCATTTACATTATTGAAACGACTGAGTCTTATTCTCCTTCCTGCTTGCTTTGTAGTTCAGAGAAGTCTTGCGTTTTTCTTAATTTTCATATTGGTCCTTTTTAGAGTGCAACAATAATAATAATATGCTATTATGTGCATGTAGCACAATTTACTCATCTCTTCTCCGGTAAATGGACACTCACTACACTTCCAGCTTTGGGGTACCACAAAAGGGAGATTCTAAATATTTTGGGAACTTTCCTTCTCTCTTTGAACTCCTTGTCGGGATACGACTGGAAATGCAGTCCTTCACTCAAAGGGCACGAGCAGCTTCATTACTTTAATGGCACACTTTCAAATTGTGTCCCGAAATGTAGAAAAGATTCATGGCGTCACCAACATCCATTGGCGAGCCTGTGTCCCCACAGCCTTCCTAGGGGCTCGGTTTAAGGAATACTGCCCAATCCAGGAAAAAGGAGAAAAGAGGCCGAGAGAACTCAGTCTATAAATGGGGTCTGCTGAAATCAAGGAGGGAAGCATTTTGTCCTTATGAGTATTCAGATTCCTTTCGCCTCCTTTCAGGGAAAGATTTGTTTACTAGCGGCATTACAATTTAGTGAGACAAATTAGGCTAAACTTTTTATCTCTGGTGGTTTGCACATGCACTGATTGAACTAGTATTTCTTCTAAAGATTGCCTGGGAAGATAAATGAACAGGAGGAGCAATTAGAGTAAGGAAAAACTAAAGATTGGCTGACATGATTTAAGTTCACGGCGGAGGCACTTTGTCATTTTGTCTCTATAATCTCTATCAGAATTGACTAAAACAGTAAACATAAATCATTAGACTAATTTATTTCACCACACTGTGGTCTGGGAGAAGAAGATTTCATTTTTTTCCCAGAGACTTTGGGGATTTAGGCAGCCACTTGGAACTTTCTTCATATAGGAAAAAAACAACAAGGAATCGATGATGAGTGTTTCAGGCTCCTCAGAATTATTACACACACACACACACACACACACCCCAAGCTGAGAGTGGTTACATTACAACTGCTAACGTAGCTGGGGGTCATATATTAAGAGCAACCAGTCAGTGGCGGTCGCTTATAAAAATGCTCCTTCCTGAGGTGGCTGATGTTACGTCGGACTAGCTTTTCACATAAGCAGTTACTAAGCCCTTGAATCTACCCTAAAAAAGGCATCTAAGAATATGGAAGTGCCGTGTGCCATAAACTGCCTGAGAGGACTTTCCCACAAGTCCCACCTCCTTGGGTGTGTAGGTGGCGCGGTGAAAAGAGTGCAAGGCCTGAAGCCAGGAAGATTTCTTCCTGAGTTCAAAGCTAGTCTCAGACACTTACTTGCAGTGTAATCCTGGGCAAGTCACTTCATCCTGTTGGCCTCCATTCCTCATCGGGAAAATGATCTCGAGAAGGAAATGGCCACCCACTCTAGTGTCTCTGCCATGAAGACCCCAAACGAGACCAAAACGAGGCAGACACAACTGAACAATGGCACAACCACCACCACCTCCATGAAAAATAGCACATTTCTGTATTTGCTGAGTATCATCGTCATTTGGTGTACTCGGCTAAAATGTCATCACAAAGGTCCTTCGACAAATGAACTGACTACTTGGACAAAATTCGAGTCATATCTCAAAAGCCTCCAGAAAGAATGTCTTTAGGCTTCTCTGAACTTAGTTTAATTGTAAAAAAAGTCAGATATTGTCATATGTTAGAAAAATTGTAGAATTTCACGTTGAAAGGGGTCTTAGAGGACACCTGAACCCACCCACTAAAACAACTCTGGCAAATGGATGTCTAGCCTTTGTTTGAACATCTCCACAGGTGTTCTCAAGGAATTACCACCTCTTCTGAAGTAAAATGGAAATGCAAAGTCAAAGTACCAGTTATTGAATAGACGTTAAGTGTATATGGAACAGCACAAAGTAAGTAAAGGTGGAAGGGCAACTGGGTGGAAACCCTCAAAGCCACTTTTGTGAGCAGAATAAATAAGCAACTAAGTTTTGAATTTGGGGTCCCAGGCGAGGTAGAGGCGTGTGCCTCTTAAACAGAAGTTGTGTGGCCCTGGGTCCTTCTGCTTATGCCCAAGAAGCATTTTAGGAACTATGATTATGGAAGATAGGATGTACTACTGGCTGGGACAGTTCTGATCCCAGTAGTGGTCACATGAGAAAGAGAATCAAGGAAAGGAGACTCCAGAACTTGGATACATGTATAATGAATGGCGAATGGTAGAGTGATAATGAGTGGGTTGAGTCCAAGACAACCATTCCATTGTTAGATTGCATTCATTTGCTTTTTTCTGTTGAGTTGAAACTGTCTCCCAGAAATTTCCATCTACTAGCCCTAAGGTAAAGAACAGTAACTAAATGGAATTGTTCTCATGTGGCAACCCTATTTGTAGACAACATGCCTCTCTCCCTCCCTCCTCTCCTACCATTCTCTGAAAAAAATGTATATATACATATATGCATACACTTTTAGGGTTATTCTGTTTTATTATTACTTTTATCACATTCTTATAAATATATATATATCATATATATATAATATATATCTTATAAATAAACCCAACACTGATTTTTAGCAGTTGCTACTTTCTACATTTAAAATGTTTACACTGAAAGTTTAACTAGTAATTCTCAAGAGCCAGTAGGATCTGCTTCTAGCACACTTCTAACTCTACCCCACGTCATCTCTCCAGACCAAATATCCCAACATATAATAAGAAGAGTGATGAATTAGCATTCAGAAATCCCAAATTCAAATCATGACATTGTTATAGCCAGACAACTTCAGAGTCTAATATATTTCCATATATTCTTAAAGCTCCTTAAAGCCGTTCTTAGAGTAATTAAGAAATCGAGTATATTATAAAGAGCAATAGAAATATCGTGTTTATCAAGGCTACCAAGTATTAACTGACTGAATGAATTCCCTTCTAAAATCTTCTAGTTTCTTAGTAAAGTAAGTAGATGAGGTTATCTGCAGAGATTGGGGGGAGGGGGGCACTGTCTCAGGGTGATACTTGAGGAACGTAGAAAAGTTTGGAATAGCCCTTTTGGAAAATATTTTCAACAAAATAAATGAAAAAAAAAAAGAGCTAGATTCTTTAACATAATATTGGCCACCACGTGATAGAGGTTATTTGTGAAGAATCTCTAGCAGTGAGAGAAAAGGGGAGGGAGTGCACAGGTTGATGAATTCTTAGATCCATGTTGTAATAAAAGAACCTGGTCTTTTGTAAGTATATTTATTCTACAGATTTAAATTGCCTCCCCCCCCCAACTTAGTCAATGGTCTTGGGGAGTCGGTGAGGCCAAAAAAGTCATCACCTTTTATTGGGGAGCTAGTCTGGTCCTAGGATAAAAGTCATACAATCTGTCTCTGAGTCTATACTCAAAGCTTTCTTAACTCCAAAGGATCTTCTAGAACGTGTTCTCTATCAGCATAGAACACTGGAAAGAATGACAATATCAGAGTCGTCGAAACAGAGTCTGAATCGTGGGTTACCCAGTTTTCTCCAGATTCACAGAGCTAATATGTGTCTGGCTATATTGGAATTCAGTACATTTGACTCCAAGTCTAGGGCACTATCTCCTGGGTCAGATTGCCTTAAGTTTCTTTAAATGTAAAAAAATGACTTTGAGCTAGATGACTCCTAAGGTGCCTTATAGTTCTAAAACAACGGTCATAACATATTCGTAGAGAACCCATATTTACACCAAGCAGAATAGAACTTCTGTGGAATCCCCATTGTGCCATCTTTAACAAAAATAAACATTTGATCATATTAAAATGAGCAGTGTATACACATTCCATAATTCTTGGCATTGACAAGCTTTTCATTCCTTCATGGGGGTGATTTTCCAGGCTATAAAAAGAAAAATGCTTATTTTCAAAGATAAACATGCTCACCAGGCTGACAAAAGAGCAAGAAAGAGCATTAGTTGGATTGTCTACCTAGGCTGTACTATATACTGCCTGTGTGGTCTTGGGCAAGTCATTTGACTCTCTGAGCCTGATTTCCCTCTGATATACAATTATTTTCAAGATCTCTTCCAGTTCGAAGTTGTATGAGCGTACTTTTGAATGGGCTTTTAATAGAGGTGAAGTTAGAGACGTAATTATAAGACGTTCACAGCTTTTTTCATAAGATCTGATTTTTATTGCCTTCAAGGTAAATTTTTTCTTCTCTGTTACAGTAATAAACCCTTAACCAAATTGGATGTTCTTTTTAATTTATCACTTGCATTTCCCTTTCTATGTTTCTCTTGCTTCCTGTGTGTTCATTTCAAAATATCTACTCAGGTCTGATCTCTTAATCAGAAATACTTAAAAGTTCTCTTTTTCATTAAAGGTCTACTTTTGGCCAGTTGAAATTATACTCAGATTTTCCATGTAAATTATTTAAGTCTTTATTTTTTATTCTGGGACGTGATATTCTTTTTCTGTCTCTTCTTTGTAGAGGTAGCTGCTGTGTTTTGTGTGATCTTGACCATGGTTACTGTGTTCTTGAACTCTTTTTTTCTAGGTTCTCGTTGTATTTTTTTATCAAGAAATTCTGGGTTTTGTCTATGGCATTCCTAAAAGTTTTCATTTGGGGATTTCTTTCAAGTGGTGACTAGTGGATTCTTTCTGTTTTCACATTGTGCTCAGCATCTGTGAAGTTCTCAGTGGCTTCACAAAACATGATATCTAGTTTTTTGTGGTCATAGATTTCTACTAATCTGATTATTTTTTAGATTATTCTCCCTTGACTTGTTTTCTAAATTCTTTTTTTATAGGAGATATGTTCTATTTTTTGTTTTATTTTTCAGTGTTTTGGTTTTGTTATAGTATTTTCTGTTGCCTCAGTAGAATAATCAGTCTCTCTCTAGGTTCCACTCCAATTATCAAGGATTCTGTCACTGGAGTAAAGTTTTATGCCTGTTTTTCTAAACTCTTTATTCTTCTTTCCATTCTTAAAAGGCTCTCATTTCACTTCTCTAATCATTTTAAATCACTTGATTCATTTCATCTATGAATTCAAATAGTACTTGTGGTATACCAATAATTTTATTTGTGGTCTTATTTATGGATAATGTGGAGATATTCTCGTCTTCCAGGACTGTGTTCTCCACAAAATTTCTTTTTTTTATTGGTGTTTTGTTATTATTATTTTCCCCAATTTTTCTTCCTTAATTGGAACCTGGTATTAGTACCAGGCTCTGTAAACTTCTGGAAGGACTGGTATAGTCTTCTTCGTGATAAATCAGGGCCTGATGTTTTATTCTTCCACTGTCTCAGCTTGCTCTGCTCAGGCAGTATACTTACTCTTTAGCAGCTTTGGTGTACATAGAGCAGCCTGTAATGGAGGCAATTATACCTGAGATGGATGTTCTGAGAGGTCTGGAGCTACTGTTAGTGCTGCCCTCCCAGTCCAATAGGTTTCAGAACCCCTGCTCTTGGTAAGAGTAACAGAGCTTCACGCTGCAGGCTCCTTTGCTAGACTCTGGCTCAGACTTCTGTCACAACTTCAGACTTCTTTGAATGTCCTCCACTTCCTTTGGGCAGTTTTCCTGAGCCATTCCGTCCTATGATGATGCTCTGACTTGATCATTTCCCTCGTGCCCATATACTTCTGCCCATCCTTTTGTGTGCACATATTGTAATAAAATGCTCTTCTGGCAGTTTCTTCTTGGATGTTTCAAATATGGCTGATGTCTTTTTTCTTATACCTAGTAAAGAAGTTGTGGGAGAACTGAGTTTTTCTACTTCCACTTTGCCATCCTGAGAGGAATCATGGCCAGGATTTTGAGTCCAGTTCTGAAATCCCCTCAAGTCTTATGGCATTATTATGTCCCTTATAGTTACTGACCAAGACATGCTTTCCTCTTACTTTATGTGGCATCAGTGCTATTTATCTAAGATCGATACTGGCATTGATGTAGGTCAATGACTAAATATTCTGGATTAATTTCTTATTGTACCAAAATTATCTATTTGATTCTCAGACCCAAATACTTTTGTTTTATAGAACAAATGTGGGAAATGGTTTAGAAAATGTTGACCCTACTCATTTGAAACCTAACAAGCTGGAGGCCACTGAATCTTTTTTAGATAATGAATATCTTATAATACTCAACTGATTCATTGCAGCTTCTATGGAAAATCCTAATTTGATTTATTTTTATTTCATTGATGATCAGAAAAGCACCCAGGTCCAACAGAAGTGCTCACAAATCCCAATGAGCAAATATGGATTCCAATATCTATGAAAGACAATAAATAGAAATACTCGAGTAACCAATCAGTTTCTCTAATTCTACTCACCATTTAATTTTATATTGAAGATTTGGTTCTAAACACAGAAATTCTTAAATTAAGTCTTACTTTCCATATTTTACCTTCAAGGAGTTGTTAAAATATTATCTATTCCTTTTTAACTTCAAGGCCAGTGTATAGTTACTTCCCTAGGATGCAGCTAAAGTTCTTACCAACAATCTCTGCCTGAATTCTGGAATAAACTTAAACCTATCTGTCCTTAACCTGATCCATTAATGAATTTTAATCATAATATGACCATGGCCTGTAGAGGAATAGGAAAGTATCTTAGAGATCATTTAGTCCAACTGCTTTGTTTTCTGGCTGGGGGAACCAGAGTTTCAGAGACATGAAGCAATTTGTCCAATGTCACACAGCTATTAAGTGCCAGAGCATACCTAGGTCTTCAGATAGCAAACCCAAGTGGTATTTAAAAGACACATAAAACGGCAACCCTTTATTGACCAATATTATTCCAGAAAATTCTAGGGACAAGAATTAAGATGACTATATGAGTACTTTTTTGCATACTATCCCATCTTGCCATCCTACTTTGCCCCCATCTTGCAGTGATCTTAATTCCCATCTGTATAATTCTGTGGCCATTCCTGTGCAACCAAAAATAGTCAATAAGGGTGGTGGTATTCTTTTTTTTTTTTTACCAACTTTATGCTCAATCAACTCAGCTTATTCAGTTGATCAGTTTAATCAAGTTTGTTTGATTTGGGCATTGGGATAGGAAAAATCAAGTTCATTATTCCATACTTGTTATTTTTTCTATTATGTGTAAGTGACTCACAAAATAAGAGTTTTAATCTATGACTCTGGGAATTGGATAAACTTTTATAAATAAAATCTCTCCCCATAAAACTATTTGTTAGACTCAGAAAATCCATAAAATCATATTTAGAGTCTCCTTTCAGAAATTATTTGGTAACTTAGTTTTTAAACAGGGAATACGCTGATTATCTCTAATGAGGGATGGAATTGTTGGATGTTTAATGTAGTCCTGAACATTAATAAATTTGTTCATCTATCATTAGGTTAGGTTGGTTGACTGTTAATACCATTGCTTTCTTTTTATAGTTATACTTCTCTGGCTGAGCTCTGTCTCTACACCTATTTGTGCATCATTCTAACTCTAGTCACCTGAAGTTTCTCACTTTTTGTGTGCATTTCTGTTGCTATAATTATAATTCCACTTCAGATGCAGTTTGAGTCCCATTATAAAGAGCATTGCTCTATTAAACAACCAATCCACTAAAGAAAACTATTCTGAAGCTGTGGCCAGTGGCCCTTAGTGAGTCAATCTCATTACAACCAATTTCACTATTATTAATAATTCAATATAACGATTTCCCCTAGTATTTTCCTAAATAATGGTCATTTGATGTAACAAAAGTAAAACAGAGGATCTTATGCCATGCCATAATGTATGAGCACAGTAGAATATAAATACACTTGGCTATTTGTGGCAGAAATTGTATCCTATATCTATAGTTAACAAAGGGGGGAAAAGACAATATTCTAAAATTTCTCCACAAATGGGGATAAAAAGGAGAGAGGTGGAAGACTTCAATGTTACTTCCTCTTCTTTCTCTCTTTCATTATCCACATTCTTGAAAATGACTACATGTGTTATAAACAAAAAACATAATTGATCACAGTTCATCTGTATACATGATGTTCCTTTTGAATAATTAATAGGTAATTTGAGCTCATTTGAGCAATGTTCATTACCTCTAAATTCCAATATGGGGGGAAATCGCTTGCTTCTCAAGTACACTTGATATTTACTTATAGCTTTTCTATTTCACCGTATTCTCTCTGCTAAAGTCCCTTTTGAAAAAGCAACCCTATGGAAATTCAGAAACAAAATAGTTTGCCCACATCTCCCATTCCCAAAGACAAAATAACATAGTTAGGCTATTCTTTGTGTGGGGTAAACATTTGTTGCCCAGGATTTTCATCTCTTGTTAAGTTAGTCTGTATGTGTAGGGCTAAATCGGCATCTATCTATCTATCTATCTATCTATCTATCTATGTATACCCACCGATCTCACTAGGATTTCTGAGAAAATACTAGATTTTATACGTGATGATCACCTCCAAGTACTTTGGAAGCCATCCTGAGGTGAAGCTAAGCATTAGTAGTGTAATGGGTAATTAACTTCATTCCTGGTTTGTTTCCAGAGATTAAAAAAAAAAAAAACAACCCCTCTGCAGGCTAGCAATAAATATAATGTATAGTATCAATGCTGAATTAAAAGGGGATGTTTTCAATAAACTTATGATCATATTACACATGTGAGGATTGAATTGATAAGTGCAAGTAGTCTCACACTTCTGCCCACTAATAGGCAAAGAAACATCTGCTTGAAGGAGGGAGAACATGATCCCAAGATGAAAAGCTATAGTATCCCCCCACTCTGGGATACACGTGCATCATTCCCCTGGCCAATGATTTGGGCAAAGTTTACCAATTGAGGCAAGTCTTTTCGATGTTTGGAGGAGTTCTTGTGCCATGTCAAGCTACAAGTATAGGGTCCTAACTTATACTTCACAGTCCATTTATCCCCTGCCTTTCCCCCAACATGTATATAATTAAATGATGTCCCAATGATAATTACCAATTCATTTGCAAGAGTAAAAACATTCTACCTGAAGAGTTTCTGATCAGGGAAGATACATTTTCATAAGCAAAACAATGAATTTTTTTAAACACAAAGGTAAGCCATTAGCTAGTATGATTTTATTTTTTGCAAAGATATTTAATTTCCCCAATTATATGTAATAACAAATTTCCACATACATTTTCTGAAGTTATATGATCCAAATTGCCTCCCTCTCTCCCTTCTTTCCTCCTTCCCAGAATTGGTAAGCAATTTGATGTTGGTTATGCATGTATTATCATGCAAAACACATTTCCATATTGTTCATTGTTGTAAAAAGTTACTCAAAACCCCCAAATAAATACTCAAATGAAGTAAAGTGAAAAATCAAATGCTTTGATCTGCATTCTGATTCCAACAGTTCTTTCTCTGGAAATAGATAGAATTCGTTGTCCTAAAAGAATAGCTAAAGTCTATTACAAATGATCATCCCACAGTGTTTCAGTGACTGTGTGCAATGTTCTCCTGGTTCTGCTTATTTCACTCTGCATCAGTTCATGTAGGTCTTTCCAACCAGAAAAGATACATTTTAAAGCAAAATCAGAAGCATGTAATCGTAATTGTAGAACTGGAAGCCATTAAGTATTACTCCTTGGGTCCCAGTCATTCAAAAAATCTACTCATTTCTCACTGATATCTGTTTAACTATTTAATTCACCTTCTAGTTCTTGCCTGAGCTAATGTGATTGCCCCCTAATTGGCCTCCCTAACTGCTTCAGTAATTTGTCCTACACTCAGCTGCCAAATTAATATTGCTAAAGCACTGGTCTTACCATGTCACTCTTCTGCTCAGGAAGCTCCCTTGTCTCCTCCCAGAACAAAATGCTTGATTTTTAAAGGCCTGACCAATTTGACGTTAGCCTATTTTTCAGGCTTATTGCATGTGACATTTCTTCACACGTTCCATTTCAGTCAAACTGGCTACCTATTCTATCCAACATTTGATACCCAACTCCACATCTTTGCATGTCGATATTCTCCTTCAAAATTCAACTCAAGTAGTACCCACTACAAAAAAAAAAAAGGATCCCAATCCCCCCTCCCCACTAGTCCCTTGCTTCAGATATTACATTGTGTTTACTGCGTGTTTCCTTTTCTATGTACACTGTCTCCAATAGAATATAAGCTCCTTGAGGTTTTGTTTTTGTCTTCTGTGCTTGACACATAGTGTTTTCTATCTGTTGAACAAACCAGTGACTGGATGACATGAAAAGATACTTTGTCAAATGCTTTGCCAAAATCTACTTGTACCATATACATTTGTTGTTGTTGTTGTGTCCAGTTTTGCATGATACCATGGGGCTTTCTCAGCAAAGATACTGGAGTACCTTGCCATTTCTTTCTCCATGGGGTCCCCATTTCATAGATGAGAAACTGAGGCAACTCAAGGTTAAGTGACTTGACCAGGTCAAACAGCTTGTATGTGTCTGAGGTTGAATTTGAACTCAGATTTTCCAGTCTTGCCACATTATTCACTGAGCCACTAGCTGTACTACCATGCTTATAGTATCCGCAATATCCATTACCTTAATAACCAGAATTATGAGTATGTCACAAAGTGAAATGAAGTTGCTCTGACATCCCCCATCCAGGAATGGACGGGTAAATGTTAAAACATCTGGTTATCTGGAATGGAAGTGGATGGAAACATAGGTAAGATGAACTTTTAAGTTTAATCTGCATTACTAATATTTTCCAACACTTTATTAAATATAAAATCTAGACAGTCAACAAAACAATAAACCAAGCCCTGATTTGTTTGTAAGTTTCTGAGATGAAAATGGTCATAACTGAAAGTTTAATAATCAACTCTCAGAGTGCTCAAACTGGTTCCAGCATATCCCTCACTGTTACTTATGAAACCATGACTTTTTATGATCACCAGTTCTGAAAAGTCATCATTTTATTAAGAACATTAAGAACCACAACCAGGTCCAAGGCAAAAGTCAAGGGCACTCATGCCCTAAGGGCCCTCTCTCCTCTAAAACTATATACATGAGGACCAGATTTAGTCTAAGAGATGCCTACCTACCTAAAACAGTATCGGGACCTCTTTACACTCTTAAAAATTATTGAGGGACCCTATTTCTATATATCTATTAAATCTTCTGATATGTACAAAATTAGAAATTAAAATATCTTAGTATTATTATGAAAATTGTTTTGACCTCTTAACATTTTTTTTTGGCTTCTTAGACCCTTGAACTCCAGGGGAAAATTATTTTAGGTTGCAGCTCATGTCTTGGATCTCCCCCAAGAGCATTACAAAGGTACATCAATGCAAATCTAGATGTCAGACAGGTATTTTTATTTTCTGTATACAAAAGAAATGATTATTACTAAAAAAACTTTAAAGTGCTCATGGGAAAGACTTAAGCAATCAGTAACTTGAGTTGAGACTTAAAGTATCAGAAGGATAGACTGTCATTGTTACATTTCACCTCTGCACTGTCCAAACAACTCATTTCATGTCTTCAGACAAGCCAACCCAGAGCTCAGTGATGATCTTCTCCAAAAAGTCTTGAAGGAGTTTTCATAGATTGATCACCTATTCTTTTGGCAAGATATATGTGTGTATATATGTACGTACATATATACATGTATTGCAGATATACACCTATGTGCATGTATGTGTGTGTATACACTGTATATGTCGATTTTGGAGCAATTTGGATCTATCACCTAAAAGTCACTAAACTGTACATATCTTGACCTGCTGCTTTCACTACCAGGTATTATATCTCAAAGAGATCAGAAAAAGAGGAAAAGGACCCTCACGTACAAAAATATTCCAATCTGCTCTTTTTGTAGAAACAAAAACCTATTAGAGAATGGCAAAAAGATGTTATTTGAATGTAATGGAATATTATTGTCACATAAAAGATAACAAAACAAATAGTTTCAAAGCAACTGGGAACACCTCTCTGAATTTATGCAAAGTGAAATGAGCTTAGAACTAGAAGAAAAAAATCTTGGAATGACCCTACCATTATAGAGAAAAACAGCATTGAAAGGTCCTAGAACGATGATCAATACAAAGACAAGCTGCATTTCCAGAGGACCAAATGTGAAATGTGGTACAAAGCCCCTGCCAAAGAGGAGAAGGACTTCAAATCCAATATGAGATATGGATCTTTGGGCATGCCCAGAGTGGACAGTGAGCATGGATTATGAGTTTGGTTTTTTTCATTGTTCAAGTTTGAGTGGAAAGGAAGAGGCTAAGGTGATTGCAGAAAAATCAACAAAATGTTATTGCGCAATAACAATAACAACCACATACCTACTTATTATTAGGAATTAAAACCACCAGACAGGGATGGTCACACAGCAGACCTAGGCATTACTTCAAAGTGTTCTTTAAATCAGAAACTGCCTTACCCTATCTAGCCATAATTTCTATCATTCCACCTCTCTCTGTGTTTCAGGCCTCCTACACCTGTTCTTTGGGCCTCAGGTTGATGGTGATGATAATGATGAGCATGATAATAATTAACAGTTAGATAGCACTTATTATGTCATAGGCACTTTACAATTGTTATTTAATCCTCACAACAACACTGGGATGGAGTGCTATTATTCTCCCCATTTTACAGATGAGGAAATTGAAGTAGAGATTAAGTGACTTGCCCAATGTCACATAACCAGTAAGTGTGAGGCCAAATTTGAAATCAATTCTTATATAAACCATCATTTCCTCAACCTCTCAGTGCTTTCTTGGGTCAATCAATGAATAAACTACGATGTTTGGGGGCTATTTGTTCTCTGATTTTATTCTCCAACTTCAACCCAATATTCAGCTATTTCAACTCTACACTGTTTTCTGTTCTTGAATGCCGTGTCCCGTTGCTCTACAACCACTCTTCTCTTGCCAAACCTTATCCTCAGATTAGTCTGGCCATCTGTCTCCTCTCCTCTTTCTCATGAGGTACTGAATGAAGCTGAAGGAAGCTTCATGACTATCTCTTGATTTTGACATTGTTGACTCCTTTTTCCTGGATAATCCCCTCTCTGTGTTTCTGTGATACTATAGTCCTGTGCTTCACTTTCTTCCAGCTAACTGACTACTCCTCAATTTTCTTTACTGATTCAAAAATAATATTCTGTCCCCTAATTGTAGATATTCTCCCAGGTTATATGCTGGGTCCTTTTCTCTTCTTCTTTTATATCCTATATACTGGTATCCCCATCAGTTCCCATGGCTTTAACTATCATCCCTATGGAGACGCTTCCAAATCTAGTCATCCCAGAATTATGGAGCACATATCACAGCATTTAAAAAAAGGAATTATTGTTATTAGCTACATGTAGACCTACACATTTGGGTCCCTAACATACATGGTATGGAGGGGAAAAGGTTCTGGAGAAGATTATGACTTAATGAACAGCTGGACTGGAGCAAGGGCTTCAATATGCTTCAGTGTTTCAATGGATCTGTAATTTGGTAATGTGGATAGGAAGATTACCTTTTATAAAGAATATGTCCTTCAAGAAGCCTTCTTTTAGGATTTGATTTTGTTTACAATCTAATGTCACTAGTAAACTTGAAGGGTACACATCCATTATCCATTGCCTTTTTTCTTGATCAAATATTACCTAGGTGTTTTTTACTCTAATTTGTGAATGTGAGTAAATAATTGGTAATGTGTTTCTTATGCCTATTATGTCTCTCTTTGTTGTCCTTTTGTTCACTAATTATTTTTAGTTTCCAGATATTATAATTCTCCATGCTTCTTAGACAATGTTATTTCCTCTAGACTGACAAATTTTAGGAGAGTAGATAGATATAATTATAGCCCAATAATTTTTCTCTCAAGTGTAGAGTAGTCAGCCTCTGATCCCCAACCTCCTCCTCTCTTCCTGGCAGGAATAAAATTTTCCCTTAGAGAAAGGTAGATGGAGGACACCCAAGCTACATCTAGACATACCCAAAGGGACATATATAACTGTAAAGAATTCTTTATTCCTTTTCTCTAATTTAATGGGGAACCTGGAAGTCCTCTTGCCATAGAGATGTATAGGGATTAACCAGCCCACAGTGAAAGGAAGTAGAAACCAGAGAGGCAGGAAGTGAGGTAAGAAGAGGATTTTATATCCTTTTTATCCTTTTTGTATCCTTTTATATCCTTTATATCCCTTTTATAGGGACCAGCATCAGTTGGTCAGGAGTCAGTTACTGAGATAGATGCTGGCGGTTGCAGGCGAGTTAGCTGCTGGGAGGGTGTTGGGTTGGTGTTTGGCATTTAGTTGCTGGAATATAAAGGCAGGACTGAGCTTACTGAGAGGGTGTTAGCCTTTAGAGAGCTTTTGGCTTTTGGTTTGGGCTGTTAAGTTTTTTCTTTTTTGAACTTTTTGGGGAGGTGGCTGGTCTTTGTTGACAGACTTAAATGGGGTTGGATTAAAAACTGATTGGGTTGGTTTTGATTGGGCTGGATTGGGTTGGAACTTTGTGGGGTAGTTGTTATTAGAGGTAGTTATTATAGGCAGTTATAGGTAGATATAGGCAGTTATAGGCAGTTATAGGATAGTTAGTTAGGTATCAGGCAATTTCTTTCTCTACCTCTTTCCTATATTTCTCTCCTTTACTATATTCATTTTACTGCATTCTTTTACTATCTCTATTTTAATGAAACTAAATTGTTCATTGTTAAAAGCTGCTAAAAGTTTTCTTTTCTCTGGTTTAAAGGGATAAGATTGATTTACAACTCTACTATATTCTCACTAAAACTTATTAAAGTTATTAAAAGCTGCTCTCTTATTTTGTCAATCTCCTAATTTAACTCTTACATAACCTACATAGGCAACACACACATCCTTAACTTGGAATACTTTGGTATCTGTTTTCTTCCAGCCTCAGCTAACTAGAGATAAGAGAGGGGAAGAGGAAAAAAAATACCTCTCAGGCCCTGGACTCACAGCTGAGTGAGGAAAGTCTACTATAAATTAGTCCTTTCCTAAAATTATCTTCCATTTGCCTTCTACGAACAATGATGCTGACCATTCCAGAGAGAGCCTGATAAGGCTCTGCTCTGCTTACCCACTTCCCTGGCCATGGTTCTCTTTTCTCTCTTAGCCACACTCCTCTAACTCCTCATCACATTTCCATCCAAACTCTATGCATTGACATATCTTGTACACGCAACCCTAAGTCCCATTCAATGCTCCTTCCGATGTATACTGGTCTAGAATTGAAGGAAGATGAAATTCTACAATTCATAAGATTCCCATCTGCCAATAAAAACATTTTTTCCAGTGAAGATCTTGGCCACATCTGTGAGGAATAGGAAAAATTGCAAATTTATATCTAAAATCTGCCGTATCTGCCTTTCCATTATATTCTTTTATGTTCTAAATGCTCAGCATTTATACTATAGAGCATAGTTTTTTTTCTCTTATCCTATATTAGAAATGCCATGGGGATGAAGAAAAATGCACTTATTGTCATTTGCAAACTTGCCAAGTTAACATATTTGCTTCACAGAAATTGACAGAATTTCTCAGCTACCCACTGCCATTCACTGCCTGTTTCTCCCTACATGCTACCTTCCAGGAGCTGGCCCTTCTCTTTCATTCATGACTCTTTGTGCCTCCTCTCCATTCTCATTCATTCCAAAGTGTGATGTCACATAGGTACCTTTATCTTATTTGGGCAGCTGAATTACATCATTTTTTCTCAGATTCTTTTCTTGCTCACTTTCAGTTCTTAGGACTGTGAACTCTAAGAGTGAAAGCCAAATAAACCATTAAAGTGCCCTCCTAATTTCTTCTCACAGTGAGGTCCACTCAGTTCCCATTGCTGCTGGACTGTGTTTCCTAGGTATGTGCTACTGTATCATTATTTCATTATGTTTCTGGAGCTTTGGGATCTATTGTTAAGAAAAGAATCCTTTAGCTACAAATAGTCAAAATTTACCAGCTACTATGATTGTGAGTTTGTATTTTTACCATGACAATGCTTAACTAACTAACAGATGAAAGTTGGATCCAAATCAAATTTTGGTAAATATTTTGAACACTACAAAAAATGAATAACTGAAATTTAACACTTAGAAAGTGCTTGATCAAAAATCTATTTGATTTTCACAACAAATGTTACTAAAGGGAAAAAATTCATTTTTTAAGAGAACTCCTTAAAAATAAAGTTTTTCTTTATCTTATTTGTTATGTAAATATGTGTTCTTCGAGTAAAGTAGGATATGTTTGTATTCCCACTGAGGAATCAAATTTAAATGATCAGAAACCATATTGAAGTTGGAGGAATCATGATCAAAAGGGAATAAGAGATGTTAATACTTATCAAATCAAAATACTTTCTTAATCAAATGCTTCAAAACTATTTCTTTTCAAAATTTCCCCCACGTTTCTTTTACTAACCACTCTTCCTCCAGTATGATCTTCTAGCAATATTCTAGTAATAATATAGTATGCCTAGTCATATCTTCTCCTCACTCTCTGGTTCTCCTAATGTCCTTCTTATTTATATTGTTGTGGGTTCCATAACTTAGTCTCCTCAATAGCTGTGGTGACACCCAGAACATTGAAAAGACATATGCCTTGCCTTGTGGGTTTTCAATCTAAATAAAACAAGATGACATAAAAATACATAGAAGATGAATGGCTAGAGCTAATGGGGAGCATTTGGGATTGTGTTTTGCTTTCTTTAAGAACTATAGTGTCATTTTTCTTTGTCAGATCCTGTCTCTGCTGATGCAATCTAGGGGAGGTCTTTGTTGTGGAAAATCATGTAACAGCTTCATAAGAGAGGGCCTTATGAAACCATCTCCTGAATTCCAATCATCCCCAATCTCACAAAACACAGTATGCAAACTATTGCTTTCGGTCCAATTAGGCTATAATTATGTAATTATGGTTGAAAATCCATCAAGAAGAAAACTTGGAATAAACTGAAACAAACAAAATGGAAGAAACAGAAGCATTATTCTACTGATTTCGTGTCTCTGTAGTTGAATCATTCCCTTTCTGAGCATGTAAGAGATTGTACAGTAGAATGAGTTAGATAGCCTGAGTTCGTCTTGATTTTGATCCTTACTAACTATGAGTTTAGGCTTCACTGAATCTCTAGCAGCTTTAGTAACTTCACCGCATCCAGTCATTTGCCAGGAAAGAAGGACCTACTTAGTAGCTTGGCAGGGCATCTTCTCATCTGACTTGTTTCTGTTTCCCTCTTTCCATTTGGAACACCTACCTTCCTTCCATACTAGACCTTCAGAGATCATGCCTTGCCCTCTTTCCCAGGAAAAATCAATCCACTTAGTAGGGCTGATTAGTGAATGAGTGAGTATAAATTCATATAATCTACTATATCTGGTAATTTCCACACAATGCTTCATATATGCTATCCATCTTGATCTGTCCTGCCACCACATGTATACCACCAAAAACTCCCATCCTCTGCTAGTTCTATGAACATTGGTCAGATCAATATCACTACTACTAATGGAAAAGACAGAACAATTCCTGACTCCCTAGACCAAAATTCTCTTCCTTGGCCAATACTTATCTGCTCTACCTGTATTGTTTCCTCATAAAGTATCTAAGCTCCTTAATGGCAGGTACTATGTCACTCTAATATCATATTCCCCCGTTTTTAGTATAATTCCTAGTATACTGATGGTGAACCTATGGCACAGGTGCCAAAGATGGCATGCAGAGTACTCTCTGTGGGTACTTGGTCACCCCTCCCTCTCCACTCCCCAACCCCAGAGTTCATTACTAGAAAAGTAGAGGGACTCAGGAAGAGCTATGCTCTTCCCCCTCCCCACTGTGCCTGATGGCATTTTTTTCACATCACCCACACCTCCTCCCAGCAGCCCAATGGGAGCACACAGAGGTAAGGTGGGCAGCTCACAGGTGACAGAGCTGGAGGGGAGCAGAGCCCTTGGGCCATTCCCCTCTCCCTCTCTATACTTGCTGAGGACATTCCTCATATCATCCGCCCCTCTATGGGGAACACTTCCTCCCTGTATGGTATGGTAAGGGATGGGGTGTGTGTGGTGGGGCATACCCAGCATTGGGGGAGGAGGGGCATGGCACCTGGTCTGGGAGAGGGGGCAGGCACAGCACTCAGTCTGGGGGGGATGGGATGGGGCCCAGCCCTCCATCTCTAAAAGGTTCACCATCACTGACCTAGTATATTATCAGGTTCTTAATATTTGAAGTCTCTTTTTTCTATCTCTAATTAGGGGATTAAATTCAGCTTTAAAATATTTATTATGTGCTTACTATGTGCAAGACCTAACAAGGGTCTGGTGATACAAGAGAAAAACCAAACAGTCTCTGCCTTGAAAGGGTTCACATTCCACTAAGGAATGCCACAAGTAAGCAGATAACTAAAGAAATTAAGAATCGGTGTAGTACCTGAGCTAAGACTTAGAGAAATCTACAGATTGTAAAGAGGGAAGCGTGAGTATATTTTAGGTTATTCAGAGTCAAGAGATGGAATGTCAAGAAGTTCAGGGAACAACAAAAGTATACAGAAGCAAAACCTGATAACAAAAGATGATTATAAGAGTATGGCACAGTCCTGAAAGAATAGTTTTAGGGATGCTAAAACCTAGAATGATCTGAGTTTAGCCAACAAATATTTTGTTTGGGTCCAAGGCAGAAGAATGGCAAGGGCTGGGCAATGGAGGTTAATTGACTTGCCCAGGATTACACAACTAGGAAGTATCTGAGGACAAATTTGAACCCAGAACCTCCTGTCTCTAAGCGTGACCCTCACTCCACTCAGTCACTTAGCTGCCCGATGTGGTCTATATCTGGCCAGTAACCTGTCATCTTTGTATTTCATTCTATGGCCCTCAAAACCAAATCAATCCTCAGACAAAAATTTTTTGAGTCAGGGGTTCACTTTCTAATTTAACTTTTCTCTATCCCTTACTTTTGGCAAGCAACAGTGAGGAAAATACAACCTGTGCCCTATTGTCACCAGTTCCATAATCAAGGCTTCCTCATCATTGGCAACACTTTTTAGTTTGCCACTTCTGACACATGAATCACAGTGCCTGAGTAGTCGTCGTCCACTGTGGTAACCCTTGGGATAGTCTCTGGGATTTGGGGGGACACGTGCCCTGGGAAGACATTCGGTAGTATGGCAGCCTGAGCAGCAAGTCACCCACTAATAATGTTCTGAGATTCTTCCTCTTACTAGACAACCTTCCACTTGATCACTTCTGGGATTTGCAGCCTCTTCAGGAAGAGCTTCGAATATGTTTTGAAGCTCTTATTGCACGTCTATCTAGCCATTTCCTCTTCTTTTGGTCCTCTGCGATACTCGTCTACTCTCCGATATTATACACTAACAGGAGTGAGCTTTCCCAATAGAGCCTTGGTTCAACTTCTTCTAGGAACAGTTTATTGTCCCCGATAACCTAGAATCTAGAAAGACCTCTTCTATTCCTTTCACCTTCTCCTCCACTGGGGAGATCAGCTCATCCTTACATTACCTGTAGTAGTTCCTTGACTGTAGCAGAAAGCTGAATGTCATAAATATCATCAGTGCACAATTGCCTTATTTGTTCGTTTGTCATTATTTAGTA